>NW_027474277.1:0-60986 GCF_050947335.1 Megachile rotundata | reverse complement strand
CTATTCTTATTACTCTTATTATTATGAATCTAACTCATATTATTAACCATATTATGCAGATATGATCGATAGAACTACAATTACTATACTCATTATTCTCATTATTATCAATCTAACTCATATTATTAGCCATATTATGCCTATATGATCGATAGAAGGAGAATTACTATACTCACTACTCTTAGTATTATCAATCTAACTCATATTACTAGCCATATTATGCTTATATGATCGATAGAACGAGAATTACTATACTTTTTACACTTACTATTATCAATCTAACTCATATTACTAGCCATATTATACTGATATGATCGATAGAACGAGAATTACTATACTCATTACTCTTATTATTATCAATCTAACTCATATTATTAGCCATATTATGCTTATATGATCGATAGAACGACAATTACTATACTCACTACTCTTATTATTATCAATCTAACTCATATTATTAGCCATATTATGCTTATATGATCGATAGAACGACAATTACTATACACATTACTCTTACTATTATCAATCTAACTCATATTATTAACCATATTATGCTAATATGATCGATAGGAGGTCAATTACTATACTTACTACACTCACTATTATCAATCTAACTCATATTATTAACCATATTATGCAGATATGGTCGATAGCACGACATTTACTATACTTATTACTCTTATTATTATCAATCTAACTCATATTATTAGCCACATTATGCTTATATGATCGATAGAACGACAATTACTATACTCACTACTCTTATTATTATCAATCTAACTCATATTATTAGCCATATTATGCTTATATGATCGATAGAACGACAATTACTATACACATTACTCTTACTATTATCAATCTAACTCATATTATTAACCATATTATGCTAATATGATCGATACGAGGTCAATTACTATACTTACTACACTCACTATTATCAATCTAACTCATATTATTAACCATATTATGCAGATATGGTCGATAGCACGACATTTACTATACTTATTACTCTTATTATTATCAATCTAACTCATATTATTAGCCACATTATGCTTATATGATCGATAGAACGACAATTACTATACTCATTACTCTTATTATTATCAATCTAACTCATATTATTAGCCATATTATGCTTGTATGATCGATAGAACGAGAATTACTATACTCATTACTCTTATTATTATCAATCTAACTCATATTATTAGCCATATTATGCTTGTATGATCGATAGAACGAGAATTACTATACTCATTACTCTTATTATTATCAATCTAACTCCTATTATTAGCCATATTATGCTTATATGATCGATAGAACGACAATTACTATACTCACTACTCTTATTATTATCAATCTAACTCATATTATTAACCATATTATGCAGATATGATAGATAGCACTACATTCACTATACTTACTACTCTTATTATTATCAATCTAACTCATATTATTAGCCATATTATGCTTATATGATCGATAGAACGACAATTACTATACTCACTACTCTTATTATTATCAATCTAACTCATATTATTAACCATATTATGCTAATATGATCGATAGAACCACAATTACTATACTTATTACACTCACTATTATCAATCTAACTCAAATTATTAACCATATTATGCAGATATGATAGATAGCACTACATTCACTATACTTACTACTCTTATTATTATCAATCTAACTCATATTATTAGCCATATTATGCTTAAATGATCGATAGCACGACATTTGCTATACTTATTACTCTTATTGTTATCAACCTAACTCATATTATTAACCATATTATGCTAATATGATCGATAGAACGACAATTACTGTACTTATTACATCAACTATTATCAATCTAACTCATATTACTAACCATATTATGCAAATTTGATCGATAGAACGACAATCACTATACTTACTACTCTTATTATTATCAACCTAGCTCATATTACTAGCCATATTATGCTTACATGATCGACAGAACGACAATTACTATACTTATTATTCTTATTTTTATAAACCTAACTCATATTATTAGCCATATTATGCTTATATGATCGATAGAACGACAATTACTATACTCACTACTCTTATTATTATCAATCTAACTCATATTATTAGCCATATTATGCTTATATGATCGATAGAACGACAATTACTATACACATTACTCTTACTATTATCAATCTAACTCATATTATTAACCATATTATGCTAATATGATCGATACGAGGTCAATTACTATACTTACTACACTCACTATTATCAATCTAACTCATATTATTAACCATATTATGCAGATATGGTCGATAGCACGACATTTACTATACTTATTACTCTTATTATTATCAATCTAACTCATATTATTAGCCACATTATGCTTATATGATCGATAGAACGACAATTACTATACTCATTACTCTTATTATTATCAATCTAACTCATATTATTAGCCATATTATGCAGATATGGTCGATAGCACGACATTTACTATACTTATTACTCTTATTATTATCAATCTAACTCATATTATTAGCCACATTATGCTTATATGATCGATAGAACGACAATTACTATACTCACTACTCTTATTATTATCAATCTAACTCATATTATTAGCCATATTATGCTTATATGATCGATAGAACGAGAATTACTATACTCATTACTCTTATTATTATCAATCTAACTCATATTATTAGCCATATTATGCTTATATGATCGATAGAACGACAATTACTATACTCACTACTCTTATTATTATCAACCTAACTCATATTATTAGCCATATTATGCTAATATAATCGACAGAACGACAATTACTATACTTATTACACTTACTATTATCAATCTAACTCATATTACTAGCCATATTATGCTTATATGATCGATAGAACGACAATTACTATACTTACTACTCTTATTAGTATCAATCTAACTCATATTATTAGCCATGTTATGCTTATATGATCGATAGAACGACAATCACTATACTTATCACTCTTATTATTTTCAACCTAGCTCATATTATTAGCCATATTATGCTTACATAATCGACAGAACGACAATTACTATACTTATTACTCTTATTATTATCAATCTAACTCATATTATTAGCCATATTATGCTTATATGATCGATAGAACGACAATTAATATACACATTACTCTTATTATTATGAATCTAACTCATATTATTAACCATATTATGCAGATATGATCAATAGAACTACAATTACTATACTCATTATTCTCATTATTATCAATCTAACTCATATTATTAGCCATATTATGCCTATATGATCGATAGAACGACAATTACTATACTTATTACTCTTATTATTATCAATCTAACTCATATTATTAGCCATATTATGCAGATATGATTGATAGAACTACAATTACTATACTTATTGCTCTTATTATTATCAATCTAACTCATATTATTAACCATATTATGCAAATCTGATCGATAGAACGACAATTACTATACTTATTACTCTTATTATTATCAATCTCACTCATATTATTAGCCATATTATGCTTAAATGGTCGATAGAACGACAATTACTATACTTTTTACTCTTATTATTATCAATCTAACTGATATTATTAACCATATTATGCAGATATGATCTATAGAACGACAATTACTATACTGATTACTCTTATTATTATCAATCTAACTCATATTATAAGCCATATTATGCTTATATGATCGGTAGGACGACAATTACTATACTCATTTCTCTTATAATTATTAATCTAACTCATATTATTAGCCATACTATGCTTATATGATCGATAGAACGACAATTACTATACTTATTACTCTTATTATTATCGATCTAACCCATATTATTAGCCATATTATGATTATATGATCGATAGAACGACAATTACTATACTTATTACTCTTATTATTATCAATCTCCTTCATATTATTAGCCATATTATGCTTAAATGATCGATAGAACGACAATTACTATACTTTTTATTCTTATTATTATCAATCTAACTCGTATTACTAGCCATATTATGCTTATATGATCGATAGAACGACAATTACTATACTTACTACTCTTATTAGTATCAATCTAACTCATATTATTAGCCATGTTATGCTTATATGATCGATAGAACGACAATCACTATACTTATTACTCTTATTATTTTCAACCTAGCTCATATTATTAGCCATATTATGCTTATATGATCGATAGAACGAGAATTACTATACTCATTACTCTTATTATTATCAATCTAACTCATATTATTAGCAATATTATGCTTAAATGATCGATAGAGCGACAATTACTATACTTGTTACTCTTATTATTATGAAAATAGCTCATATTATTAACCATATTATGCTTAAATGATCGATAGAACGAGAATTACTATACTCACTACTCTTAGTGTTTTCAATCTAACTCATATTATTAGCCATATTATGCTTTAATGAAGGATAGAACGACAATTACTATACTTATTACTCTTATTATTATCAATCTAACTCATATTATTAGCCATATTATGCTTATATGATCGATAGAACGACAATTACAAAACTCACTACTCTTATTATTATCAATCTAACTCATATTATTAACCATATTATGCTAATATGATCGATAGAACCACAATTACTATACTTATTACACTCACTATTATCAATCTAACTCAAATTATTAACCATATTATGCAGATATGATAGATAGCACTACATTCACTATACTTACTACTCTTATTATTATCAATCTAACTCATATTATTAGCCATATTATGCTTAAATGATCGATAGCACGACATTTGCTATACTTATTACTCTTATTGTTATCAACCTAACTCATATTATTAACCATATTATGCTAATATGATCGATAGAACGACAATTACTGTACTTATTACATTCACTATTATCAATCTAACTCATATTACTAACCATATTATGCAAATTTGATCGATAGAACGACAATCACTATACTTATTACTCTTATTATTATCAACCTAGCTCATATTATTAGCCTTATTATGCTTACATGATCGACAGAACGACAATTACTATACTTACTATTCTTATTTTTATCAACCTAACTCATATTATTAGCCATATTATGCTTAAATGATCGATAGAACGACAATAACTATTCTTATTACTCTTATTATTATGAATCTAACTCATATTATTAACCATATTATGCAGATATGATCGATAGAACTACAATTACTATACTCATTATTCTCATTATTATCAATCTAACTCATATTATTAGCCATATTATGCCTATATGATCGATAGAAGGAGAATTACTATACTCACTACTCTTAGTATTATCAATCTAACTCATATTACTAGCCATATTATGCTTATATGATCGATAGAACGAGAATTACTATACTTTTTACACTTACTATTATCAATCTAACTCATATTACTAGCCATATTATACTGATATGATCGATAGAACGAGAATTACTATACTCATTACTCTTATTATTATCAATCTAACTCATATTATTAGCCATATTATGCTTATATGATCGATAGAACGACAATTACTATACTCACTACTCTTATTATTATCAATCTAACTCATATTATTAGCCATATTATGCTTATATGATCGATAGGAGGTCAATTACTATACTTATTACACTCACTATTATCAATCTAACTCATATTATTAACCATATTATGCAAATTTGATCGATAGAACGACAATCACTATACTTATTACTCTTATTATTATCAACCTAGCTCATATTATTAGCCTTATTATGCTTACATGATCGACAGAACGACAATTACTATACTTATTATTCTTATTTTTATCAACCTAACTCATATTATTAGCCATATTATGCTTAAATGATCGATAGAACGACAATAACTATTCTTATTACTCTTATTATTATGAATCTAACTCATATTATTAACCATATTATGCAGATATGATCGATAGAACTACAATTACTATACTCATTATTCTCATTATTATCAATCTAACTCATATTACTAGCCATATTATGCTTATATGATCGATAGAACGAGAATTACTATACTTTTTACACTTAGTATTATCAATCTAACTCATATTACTAGCCATATTATAGTGATATGATCGATAGAACGACAATTACTATACTTCCTACTCTTATTAGTATCAATCTAACTCATATTATTAGCCATATTATGCTTATATGATCGATAGAACGACAATTACTATACTCACTACTCTTATTATTATCAATCTAACTCATATTATTAGCCATATTATGCTTATATGATCGATATTACGACATTTACTATACTCACTACTCTTATTATTATAAATCTAACTCATATTATTAGCCATATTATGCTTATATAATCGACAGAACGACAATTACTATACTTATTACACTTACTATTATCAATCTAACTCATATTATTAGCCATATTATGCTTATATGATCGATAGAACGACAATTGCTATACTCATTACTCTTATTATTATCAATCTAACTCATATTATTAGCCATATTATGCAAATATGATCGATAGGAGGTCAATTACTATACTTATTACACTCACTATTATCAATCTAACTCATATTATTAACCATATTATGCAAATTTGATCGATAGAACGACAATCACTATACTTATTGCTCTTATTATTATCAACCTAGCTCATATTATTAGCCATATTATGCTTACATGATCGACAGAACGACAATTACTATACTTATTATTCTTATTTTTATCAACCTAACTCATATTATTAGCCATATTATGCTTAAATGATCGATAGAACGACAATTACTATTCTTATTACTCTTATTATTATGAATCTAACTCATATTATTAACCATATTATGCAGATATGATCGATAGAACTACAATTACTATACTCATTATTCTCATTATTATCAATCTAACTCATATTATTAGCCATATTATGCCTATATGATCGATAGAACGACAATTACTATACTTATTACTCTTATTATTATCAATCTAACTCATATTATTAGCCATATTATGCAGATATGATTGATAGAACTACAATTACTATACTTATTGCTCTTATTATTATCAATCTAACTCATATTATTAACCATATTATGCAAATCTGATCGATAGAACGACAATTACTATACTTATTACTCTTATTATTATCAATCTCACTCATATTATTAGCCATATTATGCTTAAATGGTCGATAGAACGACAATTACTATACTTTTTACTCTTATTATTATCAATCTAACTGATATTATTAACCATATTATGCAGATATGATCTATAGAACGACAATTACTATACTGATTACTCTTATTATTATCAATCTAACTCATATTATTAGCCATACTATGCTTATATGATCGATAGAACGACAATTACTATACTTATTACTCTTATTATTATCGATCTAACCCATATTATTAGCCATATTATGATTATATGATCGATAGAACGACAATTACTATACTTATTACTCTTATTATTATCAATCTCACTCATATTATTAGCCATATTATGCTTAAATGATCGATAGAACGACAATTACTATACTTTTTATTCTTATTATTATCAATCTAACTCGTATTATTAGCCATACTATGCTTATATGATCGATAGAACGACAATTACTCTACTTTTTATTCTTATTATTATCAATCTAACTCATATTATTAGCCATATTATGCTTATATGATCGGTAGAACGATAATTACTATACTTATTACTCCTATCATTATCAATCTAACCCATATTATTAGCCATATTATGCTTATATGATCGATAGAACTACAATTACTATACTTATTACCCTTATCATTATCAATCCAACTCATATTATTAGCCATATTATGCTTATATGATCGATAGAACGACAATTACTCTACTTTTTACTCTTATTATTATCAATCCAACTCATATTATTAGCCATATTATGCTTAAATGATCGATAGAACGACAATTACTATACTCATTACTCTTATTATTATCAATCTAACCCATATTATTAGCCATATTATGATTATATGATCGATAGAACGACAATTGCTATACTTTTTACTCTTATTATTATCAATCTAACTCATATTATTAGCCATATTATGCCTATATGATCGATAGAACTACAATTACTGTACTTATTACTCTTATTATTATCAATCTAACTCATATTATTAGCAATATTATGATTATATGATCGATAGAACGACAATTGCTATACTCTCTACTCTTATTATTATCAATCTAACTCATATTATTAGTTATATTATGCTTATATGATCGATAGAACGATAATTACTCTACTTCTCACTCTTACTATTATCAATCCAACTCATATTATAAGGAATATTATGCTTATGTGATCGGTAGAACGATAATTACTATACTTATTACCCTTATTATTATCAATTTAACTTATATTATTAGCCATATTATGCTTATATGATCGACAGAACGACAATTACTATACTTATTACACTCACTATTATCAATCTAACTCATATTATTAACCATATTATGCAGATATGATCGATAGAACGACAACTACTATACTTATTACTCTTATTATTATCAATCTAACTCATATTATTAGCCATATTATGCCTATATGATCGATAGAACTACAATTACTGTACTGATTACTCTTATTATTATCAATCTAACTCATATTATTAACCATATTATGCAAATATGATCGGTAGAACGACAATTACTATACTTATTACTCTTATTATTATCAATCTAACTGATATTATTAACCATATTATGCAGATATGATCTATAGAACGACAATTACTATACTCATTACTCTTATTATTATCAATCTAACTCATATTATAAGCCATATTATGCTTATATGATCGATAGGACGACAATTACTATACTTATTACTCTTCTTATTATCAATCTAACTCATATTATTAGCCATATTATGCTTATGTGGTCGATAGAACGACAATTACTATACTTATTACCCTTATTATTATCAATCTAACTCGTATTATTAGCCATACTATGCTTATATGATCGATAGAACGACAATTACTATACTTTTTACTCCTATTATTATCAATCTAACTGACATTATTACCATATTATGCAGATATGATCTATAGAACGACAATTACTATACTCATTACTCTTATTATTATCAATCTAACTCATATTATAAGCCATATTATGCTTATATGATCGGTAGGACGACAATTACTATACTCATTTCTCTTATAATTATTAATCTAACTCATATTATTAGCCATACTATGCTTATATGATCGATAGAACGACAATTACTATACTTATTACTCTTATTATTATCGATCTAACCCATATTATTAGCCATATTATGATTATATGATCGATAGAACGACAATTACTATACTTATTACTCTTATTATTATCAATCTCACTCATATTATTAGCCATATTATGCTTAAATGATCGATAGAACTACAATTACTATACTTTTTATTCTTATTATTATCAAACTAACTCGTATTAGTAGCCATACTATGCTTATATGATCGATAGAACGACAATTACTCTACTTTTTATTCTTATTATTATCAATCTAACTCATATTATAACCCATATTATGCTTATATGATCGAAAGAACGACAATTACTATACTTATTACTCTTATTATTATCAATCTAACTCTTTTTATTAGCCATACTATGCTTATATGATCGATAGAACGACAATTACTATACTTATTACTCGTATTATTATCAATCTAACTCTTTTTATTAGCCATATTATGCTTATGTGATCGATAGAAGGACAATTACTATACTTATTACTCTTATTATTATCAATCTAACTCATATTATTAGCCATATTATGCAGATATGATTGATAGAACTACAATTATTATACTTATTGCTCTTATTATTATCAATCTAGCTCATATTATTAACCATATTATGCAAATCTGATCGATAGAACGGCAATTACTATACTTATTACTCTTATTATTATCAATCTCACTCATATTATTAGCCATATTATGCTTAAATGGTCGATAGAACGACAATTACTATACTTTTTACTCTTATTATTATCAATCTAACTGATATTATTAACCATATTATGCAGATATGATCTATAGAACGACAATTACTATACTCATTACTCTTATTATTATCAATCTAACTCATATTATAAGCCATATTATGCTTATATGATCGATAGGACGACAATTACTATACTCGTTTCTGTTATAATTATTAATCTAACTCATATTATTAGCCATACTATGCTTATATGATCGATAGAACGACAATTACTATACTTATTACTCTTATTATTATCAATCTAACTCATATTATTAGCCATATTATGCTTAAATGATCGATAGAACGACAATTACTATACTTTTTATTCTTATTATTATCAATCTAACTCGTATTATTAGCCATACTATGCTTATATGATCGATAGAACGACAATTACTCTACTTTTTATTCTTATTATTATCAATCTAACTCATATTATAACCCATATTATGCTTATATGATCGAAAGAACGACAATTACTATACTTATTATTCTTATTTTTATCAACCTAACTCATATTATTAGCCATATTATGCTTAAATGATCGATAGAACGACAATTACTATACTTATTACTCTTATTATTATCAACCTAACTCATATTATTAGCCATATTATGCTAATATAATCGACAGAACGACAATTACTATACTTATTACACTTACTATTATCAATCTAACTCATATTACTAGCCATATTATGCTTATATGATCGATAGAACGACAATTACTATACTTACTACTCTTATTAGTATCAATCTAACTCATATTATTAGCCATGTTATGCTTATATGATCGATTGAAACGACAATCACTATACTTATTACTCTTATTATTTTCAACCTAGCTCATATTATTAGCCATATTATGCTTATATGATCGATAGAACGAGAATTACTATACTCACTACTCTTAGTATTATCAATCTAACTCATATTACTAGCCATATTATGCTTATATGATCGATAGAACGACAATTACTATACTCACTACTCTTATTATTATCAATCTAACTCATATTATTAGCCATATTATGCTTATATGATCGATAGAACGACAATTACTATACACATTACTCTTACTATTATCAATCTAACTCATATTATTAACCATATTATGCTAATATGATCGATAGGAGGTCAATTACTATACTTACTACACTCACTATTATCAATCTAACTCATATTATTAACCATATTATGCAGATATGGTCGATAGCACGATATTTACTATACTTATTACTCTTATTATTATCAATCTAACTCATATTATTAGCCACATTATGCTTATATGATCGATAGAACGACAATTACTATACTCATTACTCTTATTATTATCAATCTAACTCATATTATTAGCCATATTATGCTTATATGATCGATAGAACGAGAATTACTATACTCATTACTCTTATTATTATCAATCTAACTCATATTATTAGCCATATTATGCTTATATGATCGATAGAACGACAATTACTATACTCACTACTCTTATTATTATCAATCTAACTCATATTATTAGCCATATTATGCTTAAATGATCGATAGAGCGACAATTACTATACTTGTTACTCTTATTATTATGAAAATAGCTCATATTATTAACCATATTATGCTTAAATGATCGATAGAACGAGAATTACTATACTCACTACTCTTAGTGTTTTCAATCTAACTCATATTATTAGCCATATTATGCTTTAATGAAGGATAGAACGACAATTACTATACTTATTACTCTTATTATTATCAATCTAACTCATATTATTAGCCATATTATGCTTATATGATCGATAGACCGACAATTACAAAACTCACTACTCTTATTATTATCAATCTAACTCATATTATTAACCATATTATGCTAATATGATCGATAGAACCACAATTACTATACTTATTACACTCACTATTATCAATCTAACTCAAATTATTAACCATATTATGCAGATATGATAGATAGCACGACATTCACTATACTTACTACTCTTATTATTTTCAATCTAACTCATATTATTAGCCATATTATGCTTGAATGATCGATAGCACGACATTTGCTATACTTATTACTCTTATTGTTATCAACCTAACTCATATTACTAACCATATTATGCAAATTTGATCGATAGAACGACAATCACTATACTTACTACTCTTATTATTATCAACCTAGCTCATATTACTAGCCATATTATCCTTACATGATCGACAGAACGACAATTACTATACTTATTATTCTTATTTTTATCAACCTAACTCATATTATTAGCCATATTATGCTTAAATGATCGATAGAACGACAATTACTATACTTATTACTCTTATTATTATCAATCTAACTCATATTATTAGCCATATTATGCTTATATGATCGATAGAACGACAATTAATATACACATTACTCTTACTATTATCAATCTAACTCATATTATTAGCCATATTATGCTTATATGATCGATAGAACGACAATTACAAAACTCACTACTCTTATTATTATCAATCTAACTCATATTATTAACCATATTATGCTAATATGATCGATAGAACCACAATTACTATACTTATTACACTCACTATTATCAATCTAACTCAAATTATTAACCATATTATGCAGATATGATAGATAGCACTACATTCACTATACTTACTACTCTTATTATTATCAATCTAACTCATATTATTAGCCATATTATGCTTAAATGATCGATAGCACGACATTTGCTATACTTATTACTCTTATTGTTATCAACCTAACTCATATTATTAACCATATTATGCTAATATGATCGATAGAACGACAATTACTGTACTTATTACATTCACTATTATCAATCTAACTCATATTACTAACCATATTATGCAAATTTGATCGATAGAACGACAATCACTATACTTATTACTCTTATTATTATCAACCTAGCTCATATTATTAGCCTTATTATGCTTACATGATCGACAGAACGACAATTACTATACTTACTATTCTTATTTTTATCAACCTAACTCATATTATTAGCCATATTATGCTTAAATGATCGATAGAACGACAATAACTATTCTTATTACTCTTATTATTATGAATCTAACTCATATTATTAACCATATTATGCAGATATGATCGATAGAACTACAATTACTATACTCATTATTCTCATTATTATCAATCTAACTCATATTATTAGCCATATTATGCCTATATGATCGATAGAAGGAGAATTACTATACTCACTACTCTTAGTATTATCAATCTAACTCATATTACTAGCCATATTATGCTTATATGATCGATAGAACGAGAATTACTATACTTTTTACACTTACTATTATCAATCTAACTCATATTACTAGCCATATTATACTGATATGATCGATAGAACGAGAATTACTATACTCATTACTCTTATTATTATCAATCTAACTCATATTATTAGCCATATTATGCTTATATGATCGATAGAACGACAATTACTATACTCACTACTCTTATTATTATCAATCTAACTCATATTATTAGCCATATTATGCTTATATGATCGATAGGAGGTCAATTACTATACTTATTACACTCACTATTATCAATCTAACTCATATTATTAACCATATTATGCAAATTTGATCGATAGAACGACAATCACTATACTTATTACTCTTATTATTATCAACCTAGCTCATATTATTAGCCTTATTATGCTTACATGATCGACAGAACGACAATTACTATACTTATTATTCTTATTTTTATCAACCTAACTCATATTATTAGCCATATTATGCTTAAATGATCGATAGAACGACAATAACTATTCTTATTACTCTTATTATTATGAATCTAACTCATATTATTAACCATATTATGCAGATATGATCGATAGAACTACAATTACTATACTCATTATTCTCATTATTATCAATCTAACTCATATTACTAGCCATATTATGCTTATATGATCGATAGAACGAGAATTACTATACTTTTTACACTTAGTATTATCAATCTAACTCATATTACTAGCCATATTATAGTGATATGATCGATAGAACGACAATTACTATACTTCCTACTCTTATTAGTATCAATCTAACTCATATTATTAGCCATATTATGCTTATATGATCGATAGAACGACAATTACTATACTCACTACTCTTATTATTATCAATCTAACTCATATTATTAGCCATATTATGCTTATATGATCGATATTACGACATTTACTATACTCACTACTCTTATTATTATAAATCTAACTCATATTATTAGCCATATTATGCTTATATAATCGACAGAACGACAATTACTATACTTATTACACTTACTATTATCAATCTAACTCATATTATTAGCCATATTATGCTTATATGATCGATAGAACGACAATTGCTATACTCATTACTCTTATTATTATCAATCTAACTCATATTATTAGCCATATTATGCAAATATGATCGATAGGAGGTCAATTACTATACTTATTACACTCACTATTATCAATCTAACTCATATTATTAACCATATTATGCAAATTTGATCGATAGAACGACAATCACTATACTTATTGCTCTTATTATTATCAACCTAGCTCATATTATTAGCCATATTATGCTTACATGATCGACAGAACGACAATTACTATACTTATTATTCTTATTTTTATCAACCTAACTCATATTATTAGCCATATTATGCTTAAATGATCGATAGAACGACAATTACTATTCTTATTACTCTTATTATTATGAATCTAACTCATATTATTAACCATATTATGCAGATATGATCGATAGAACTACAATTACTATACTCATTATTCTCATTATTATCAATCTAACTCATATTATTAGCCATATTATGCCTATATGATCGATAGAACGACAATTACTATACTTATTACTCTTATTATTATCAATCTAACTCATATTATTAGCCATATTATGCAGATATGATTGATAGAACTACAATTACTATACTTATTGCTCTTATTATTATCAATCTAACTCATATTATTAACCATATTATGCAAATCTGATCGATAGAACGACAATTACTATACTTATTACTCTTATTATTATCAATCTCACTCATATTATTAGCCATATTATGCTTAAATGGTCGATAGAACGACAATTACTATACTTTTTACTCTTATTATTATCAATCTAACTGATATTATTAACCATATTATGCAGATATGATCTATAGAACGACAATTACTATACTGATTACTCTTATTATTATCAATCTAACTCATATTATTAGCCATACTATGCTTATATGATCGATAGAACGACAATTACTATACTTATTACTCTTATTATTATCGATCTAACCCATATTATTAGCCATATTATGATTATATGATCGATAGAACGACAATTACTATACTTATTACTCTTATTATTATCAATCTCACTCATATTATTAGCCATATTATGCTTAAATGATCGATAGAACGACAATTACTATACTTTTTATTCTTATTATTATCAATCTAACTCGTATTATTAGCCATACTATGCTTATATGATCGATAGAACGACAATTACTCTACTTTTTATTCTTATTATTATCAATCTAACTCATATTATTAGCCATATTATGCTTATATGATCGGTAGAACGATAATTACTATACTTATTACTCCTATCATTATCAATCTAACCCATATTATTAGCCATATTATGCTTATATGATCGATAGAACTACAATTACTATACTTATTACCCTTATCATTATCAATCCAACTCATATTATTAGCCATATTATGCTTATATGATCGATAGAACGACAATTACTCTACTTTTTACTCTTATTATTATCAATCCAACTCATATTATTAGCCATATTATGCTTAAATGATCGATAGAACGACAATTACTATACTCATTACTCTTATTATTATCAATCTAACCCATATTATTAGCCATATTATGATTATATGATCGATAGAACGACAATTGCTATACTTTTTACTCTTATTATTATCAATCTAACTCATATTATTAGCCATATTATGCCTATATGATCGATAGAACTACAATTACTGTACTTATTACTCTTATTATTATCAATCTAACTCATATTATTAGCAATATTATGATTATATGATCGATAGAACGACAATTGCTATACTCTCTACTCTTATTATTATCAATCTAACTCATATTATTAGTTATATTATGCTTATATGATCGATAGAACGATAATTACTCTACTTCTCACTCTTACTATTATCAATCCAACTCATATTATAAGGAATATTATGCTTATGTGATCGGTAGAACGATAATTACTATACTTATTACCCTTATTATTATCAATTTAACTTATATTATTAGCCATATTATGCTTATATGATCGACAGAACGACAATTACTATACTTATTACACTCACTATTATCAATCTAACTCATATTATTAACCATATTATGCAGATATGATCGATAGAACGACAACTACTATACTTATTACTCTTATTATTATCAATCTAACTCATATTATTAGCCATATTATGCCTATATGATCGATAGAACTACAATTACTGTACTGATTACTCTTATTATTATCAATCTAACTCATATTATTAACCATATTATGCAAATATGATCGGTAGAACGACAATTACTATACTTATTACTCTTATTATTATCAATCTAACTGATATTATTAACCATATTATGCAGATATGATCTATAGAACGACAATTACTATACTCATTACTCTTATTATTATCAATCTAACTCATATTATAAGCCATATTATGCTTATATGATCGATAGGACGACAATTACTATACTTATTACTCTTCTTATTATCAATCTAACTCATATTATTAGCCATATTATGCTTATGTGGTCGATAGAACGACAATTACTATACTTATTACCCTTATTATTATCAATCTAACTCGTATTATTAGCCATACTATGCTTATATGATCGATAGAACGACAATTACTATACTTTTTACTCCTATTATTATCAATCTAACTGACATTATTACCATATTATGCAGATATGATCTATAGAACGACAATTACTATACTCATTACTCTTATTATTATCAATCTAACTCATATTATAAGCCATATTATGCTTATATGATCGGTAGGACGACAATTACTATACTCATTTCTCTTATAATTATTAATCTAACTCATATTATTAGCCATACTATGCTTATATGATCGATAGAACGACAATTACTATACTTATTACTCTTATTATTATCGATCTAACCCATATTATTAGCCATATTATGATTATATGATCGATAGAACGACAATTACTATACTTATTACTCTTATTATTATCAATCTCACTCATATTATTAGCCATATTATGCTTAAATGATCGATAGAACTACAATTACTATACTTTTTATTCTTATTATTATCAAACTAACTCGTATTAGTAGCCATACTATGCTTATATGATCGATAGAACGACAATTACTCTACTTTTTATTCTTATTATTATCAATCTAACTCATATTATAACCCATATTATGCTTATATGATCGAAAGAACGACAATTACTATACTTATTACTCTTATTATTATCAATCTAACTCTTTTTATTAGCCATACTATGCTTATATGATCGATAGAACGACAATTACTATACTTATTACTCGTATTATTATCAATCTAACTCTTTTTATTAGCCATATTATGCTTATGTGATCGATAGAAGGACAATTACTATACTTATTACTCTTATTATTATCAATCTAACTCATATTATTAGCCATATTATGCAGATATGATTGATAGAACTACAATTATTATACTTATTGCTCTTATTATTATCAATCTAGCTCATATTATTAACCATATTATGCAAATCTGATCGATAGAACGGCAATTACTATACTTATTACTCTTATTATTATCAATCTCACTCATATTATTAGCCATATTATGCTTAAATGGTCGATAGAACGACAATTACTATACTTTTTACTCTTATTATTATCAATCTAACTGATATTATTAACCATATTATGCAGATATGATCTATAGAACGACAATTACTATACTCATTACTCTTATTATTATCAATCTAACTCATATTATAAGCCATATTATGCTTATATGATCGATAGGACGACAATTACTATACTCGTTTCTGTTATAATTATTAATCTAACTCATATTATTAGCCATACTATGCTTATATGATCGATAGAACGACAATTACTATACTTATTACTCTTATTATTATCAATCTAACTCATATTATTAGCCATATTATGCTTAAATGATCGATAGAACGACAATTACTATACTTTTTATTCTTATTATTATCAATCTAACTCGTATTATTAGCCATACTATGCTTATATGATCGATAGAACGACAATTACTCTACTTTTTATTCTTATTATTATCAATCTAACTCATATTATAACCCATATTATGCTTATATGATCGAAAGAACGACAATTACTATACTTATTATTCTTATTTTTATCAACCTAACTCATATTATTAGCCATATTATGCTTAAATGATCGATAGAACGACAATTACTATACTTATTACTCTTATTATTATCAACCTAACTCATATTATTAGCCATATTATGCTAATATAATCGACAGAACGACAATTACTATACTTATTACACTTACTATTATCAATCTAACTCATATTACTAGCCATATTATGCTTATATGATCGATAGAACGACAATTACTATACTTACTACTCTTATTAGTATCAATCTAACTCATATTATTAGCCATGTTATGCTTATATGATCGATTGAAACGACAATCACTATACTTATTACTCTTATTATTTTCAACCTAGCTCATATTATTAGCCATATTATGCTTATATGATCGATAGAACGAGAATTACTATACTCACTACTCTTAGTATTATCAATCTAACTCATATTACTAGCCATATTATGCTTATATGATCGATAGAACGACAATTACTATACTCACTACTCTTATTATTATCAATCTAACTCATATTATTAGCCATATTATGCTTATATGATCGATAGAACGACAATTACTATACACATTACTCTTACTATTATCAATCTAACTCATATTATTAACCATATTATGCTAATATGATCGATAGGAGGTCAATTACTATACTTACTACACTCACTATTATCAATCTAACTCATATTATTAACCATATTATGCAGATATGGTCGATAGCACGATATTTACTATACTTATTACTCTTATTATTATCAATCTAACTCATATTATTAGCCACATTATGCTTATATGATCGATAGAACGACAATTACTATACTCATTACTCTTATTATTATCAATCTAACTCATATTATTAGCCATATTATGCTTATATGATCGATAGAACGAGAATTACTATACTCATTACTCTTATTATTATCAATCTAACTCATATTATTAGCCATATTATGCTTATATGATCGATAGAACGACAATTACTATACTCACTACTCTTATTATTATCAATCTAACTCATATTATTAGCCATATTATGCTTAAATGATCGATAGAGCGACAATTACTATACTTGTTACTCTTATTATTATGAAAATAGCTCATATTATTAACCATATTATGCTTAAATGATCGATAGAACGAGAATTACTATACTCACTACTCTTAGTGTTTTCAATCTAACTCATATTATTAGCCATATTATGCTTTAATGAAGGATAGAACGACAATTACTATACTTATTACTCTTATTATTATCAATCTAACTCATATTATTAGCCATATTATGCTTATATGATCGATAGACCGACAATTACAAAACTCACTACTCTTATTATTATCAATCTAACTCATATTATTAACCATATTATGCTAATATGATCGATAGAACCACAATTACTATACTTATTACACTCACTATTATCAATCTAACTCAAATTATTAACCATATTATGCAGATATGATAGATAGCACGACATTCACTATACTTACTACTCTTATTATTTTCAATCTAACTCATATTATTAGCCATATTATGCTTGAATGATCGATAGCACGACATTTGCTATACTTATTACTCTTATTGTTATCAACCTAACTCATATTACTAACCATATTATGCAAATTTGATCGATAGAACGACAATCACTATACTTACTACTCTTATTATTATCAACCTAGCTCATATTACTAGCCATATTATCCTTACATGATCGACAGAACGACAATTACTATACTTATTATTCTTATTTTTATCAACCTAACTCATATTATTAGCCATATTATGCTTAAATGATCGATAGAACGACAATTACTATACTTATTACTCTTATTATTATCAATCTAACTCATATTATTAGCCATATTATGCTTATATGATCGATAGAACGACAATTAATATACACATTACTCTTACTATTATCAATCTAACTCATATTATTAGCCATATTATGCTTATATGATCGATAGAACGACAATTACTATACTCACTACTCTTATTATTATCAATCTAACTCATATTATTAGCCATATTATGCTTATATGATCGATATCACGACATTTACTATACTCACTACTCTTATTATTATAAATCTAACTCATATTATTAGCCATATTATGCTTATATAATCGACAGAACGACAATTACTATACTTATTACACTTACTATTATCAATCTAACTCATATTATTAGCCATATTATGCTTATATGATCGATAGAACGACAATTGCTATACTCATTACTCTTATTATTATCAATCTAACTCATATTATTAGCCATATTATGCAAATATGATCGATAGGAGGTCAATTACTATACTTATTACACTCACTATTATCAATCTAACTCGTATTATTAACCATATTATGCAAATTTGATCGATAGAACGACAATCACTATACTTATTGCTCTTATTATTATCAACCTAGCTCATATTATTAGCCATATTATGCTTACATGATCGACAGAACGACAATGACTATACTTATTATTCTTATTTTTATCAACCTAACTCATATTATTAGCCATATTATGCTTAAATGATCGATAGAACGACAATTACTATTCTTATTACTCTTATTATTATGAATCTAACTCATATTATTAACCATATTATGCAGATATGATCGATAGAACTACAATTACTATACTCATTATTCTCATTATTATCAATCTAACTCATATTATTAGCCATATTATGCCTATATGATCGATAGAACGACAATTACTATACTTATTACTCTTATTATTATCAATCTAACTCATATTATTAGCCATATTATGCAGATATGATTGATAGAACTACAATTACTATACTTATTGCTCTTATTATTATCAATCTAACTCATATTATTAACCATATTATGCAAATCTGATCGATAGAACGACAATTACTATACGTATTACTCTTATTATTATCAATCTAACTCATATTATTAGCCATATTATGCCTATATGATCGATAGAACTACAATTACTATACTGATTACTCTTATTATTATCAATCTAACTCATATTATTAACCATATTATGCAAATATGATCGATAGAACGACAATTACTATACTTATTACTCTTATTATTATCAATCTAACTGATATTATTAACCATATTATGCAGATATGATCTATAGAACGACAATTACTATACTCATTACTCTTATTATTATCAATCCAACTCATATTATAAGCCATATTATGCTTATATGATCGATAGGACAACAATTACTATACTTATTACTCTTATTATTATCAATCTAACTCTTTTTATTAGCCATATTATGCTTACGTGATCGATAGAACGACAATTACTATACTTATTACTCTTCTTATTATCAATCTAACTCATATTATTAGCCATATTATGCTTATGTGGTCGATAGAACGACAATTACTATACTTATTACCCTTATTATTATCAATCTAACTCGTATTATTAGCCATACTATGCTTATATGATCGATAGAACGACAATTACTATACTTATTACTCTTATTATTATCAATCTCACTCATATTATTAGCCATATTATGCTTAAATGGTCGATAGAACGACAATTACTATACTTTTTACTCCTATTATTATCAATCTAACTGACATTATTAGCCATATTATGCTTAAATGATTGATAGAACTACAATTACTATACTTTTTATTCTTATTATTATCAAACTAACTCGTATTATTAGCCATACTATGCTTATATGATCGATAGAACGACAATTACTCTACTTTTTATTCTTATTATTATCAATCTAACTCATATTATAACCCATATTATGCTTATATGATCGAAAGAACGACAATTACTATACTTATTACTCTTATTATTATCAATCTAACTCTTTTTATTAGCCATACTATGCTTATATGATCGATAGAACGACAATTACTATACTTATTACTCGTATTATTATCAATCTAACTCTTTTTATTAGCCATATTATGCTTATGTGATCGATAGAAGGACAATTACTATACTTATTACTCTTATTATTATCAATCTAACTCATATTATTAGCCATATTATGCAGATATGATTGATAGAACTACAATTATTATACTTATTGCTCTTATTATTATCAATCTAGCTCATATTATTAACCATATTATGCAAATCTGATCGATAGAACGGCAATTACTATACTTATTACTCTTATTATTATCAATCTCACTCATATTATTAGCCATACTATGCTTAAATGGTCGATAGAACGACAATTACTATACTTTTTACTCTTATTATTATCAATCTAACTGATATTATTAACCATATTATGCAGATATGATCTATAGAACGACAATTACTATACTCATTACTCTTATTATTATCAATCTAACTCATATTATAAGCCATATTATGCTTATATGATCGATAGGACGACAATTACTATACTCGCTTCTGTTATAATTATCAATCTAACTCATATTATTAGCCATATTATGCTTATATGATCGATAGAACGACAATTACTATACTCATTACTCTTATTATTATCAATCTAACTCATATTATAACCCATATTATGCTTATATGATCGAAAGAACGACAATTACTATACTTATTATTCTTATTTTTATCAACCTAACTCATATTATTAGCCATATTATGCTTAAATGATCGATAGAACGACAATTACTATACTTATTACTCTTATTATTATCAACCTAACTCATATTATTAGCCATATTATGCTAATATAATCGACAGAACGACAATTACTATACTTATTACACTTACTATTATCAATCTAACTCATATTACTAGCCATATTATGCTTATATGATCGATAGAACGACAATTACTATACTTACTACTCTTATTAGTATCAATCTAACTCATATTATTAGCCATGTTATGCTTATATGATCGATTGAAACGACAATCACTATACTTATTACTCTTATTATTTTCAACCTAGCTCATATTATTAGCCATATTATGCTTATATGATCGATAGAACGAGAATTACTATACTCACTACTCTTAGTATTATCAATCTAACTCATATTACTAGCCATATTATGCTTATATGATCGATAGAACGACAATTACTATACTCACTACTCTTATTATTATCAATCTAACTCATATTATTAGCCATATTATGCTTATATGATCGATAGAACGACAATTACTATACACATTACTCTTACTATTATCAATCTAACTCATATTATTAACCATATTATGCTAATATGATCGATAGGAGGTCAATTACTATACTTACTACACTCACTATTATCAATCTAACTCATATTATTAACCATATTATGCAGATATGGTCGATAGCACGATATTTACTATACTTATTACTCTTATTATTATCAATCTAACTCATATTATTAGCCACATTATGCTTATATGATCGATAGAACGACAATTACTATACTCATTACTCTTATTATTATCAATCTAACTCATATTATTAGCCATATTATGCTTATATGATCGATAGAACGAGAATTACTATACTCATTACTCTTATTATTATCAATCTAACTCATATTATTAGCCATATTATGCTTATATGATCGATAGAACGACAATTACTATACTCACTACTCTTATTATTATCAATCTAACTCATATTATTAGCCATATTATGCTTAAATGATCGATAGAGCGACAATTACTATACTTGTTACTCTTATTATTATGAAAATAGCTCATATTATTAACCATATTATGCTTAAATGATCGATAGAACGAGAATTACTATACTCACTACTCTTAGTGTTTTCAATCTAACTCATATTATTAGCCATATTATGCTTTAATGAAGGATAGAACGACAATTACTATACTTATTACTCTTATTATTATCAATCTAACTCATATTATTAGCCATATTATGCTTATATGATCGATAGAACGACAATTACAAAACTCACTACTCTTATTATTATCAATCTAACTCATATTATTAACCATATTATGCTAATATGATCGATAGAACCACAATTACTATACTTATTACACTCACTATTATCAATCTAACTCAAATTATTAACCATATTATGCAGATATGATAGATAGCACGACATTCACTATACTTACTACTCTTATTATTTTCAATCTAACTCATATTATTAGCCATATTATGCTTGAATGATCGATAGCACGACATTTGCTATACTTATTACTCTTATTGTTATCAACCTAACTCATATTATTAACCATATTATGCTAATATGATCGATAGAACGACAATTACTGTACTTATTACATTCACTATTATCAATCTAACTCATATTACTAACCATATTATGCAAATTTGATCGATAGAACGACAATCACTATACTTACTACTCTTATTATTATCAACCTAGCTCATATTACTAGCCATATTATCCTTACATGATCGACAGAACGACAATTACTATACTTATTATTCTTATTTTTATCAACCTAACTCATATTATTAGCCATATTATGCTTAAATGATC
This sequence comes from Megachile rotundata, assembly GCF_050947335.1. Taxonomy (NCBI): domain Eukaryota; kingdom Metazoa; phylum Arthropoda; class Insecta; order Hymenoptera; family Megachilidae; genus Megachile; species Megachile rotundata. The sequence continues at coordinate 36,018 of NW_027474277.1, read as the reverse complement.
GATAGAACGACAATTACTATACTTATTACTCTTATTATTATCAATCTAACTCATATTATTAGCCATATTATGCTTATATGATCGATAGAACGACAATTAATATACACATTACTCTTACTATTATCAATCTAACTCATATTATTAGCCATATTATGCTTATATGATCGATAGAACGACAATTACTATACTCACTACTCTTATTATTATCAATCTAACTCATATTATTAGCCATATTATGCTTATATGATCGATATCACGACATTTACTATACTCACTACTCTTATTATTATAAATCTAACTCATATTATTAGCCATATTATGCTTATATAATCGACAGAACGACAATTACTATACTTATTACACTTACTATTATCAATCTAACTCATATTATTAGCCATATTATGCTTATATGATCGATAGAACGACAATTGCTATACTCATTACTCTTATTATTATCAATCTAACTCATATTATTAGCCATATTATGCAAATATGATCGATAGGAGGTCAATTACTATACTTATTACACTCACTATTATCAATCTAACTCGTATTATTAACCATATTATGCAAATTTGATCGATAGAACGACAATCACTATACTTATTGCTCTTATTATTATCAACCTAGCTCATATTATTAGCCATATTATGCTTACATGATCGACAGAACGACAATGACTATACTTATTATTCTTATTTTTATCAACCTAACTCATATTATTAGCCATATTATGCTTAAATGATCGATAGAACGACAATTACTATTCTTATTACTCTTATTATTATGAATCTAACTCATATTATTAACCATATTATGCAGATATGATCGATAGAACTACAATTACTATACTCATTATTCTCATTATTATCAATCTAACTCATATTATTAGCCATATTATGCCTATATGATCGATAGAACGACAATTACTATACTTATTACTCTTATTATTATCAATCTAACTCATATTATTAGCCATATTATGCAGATATGATTGATAGAACTACAATTACTATACTTATTGCTCTTATTATTATCAATCTAACTCATATTATTAACCATATTATGCAAATCTGATCGATAGAACGACAATTACTATACGTATTACTCTTATTATTATCAATCTAACTCATATTATTAGCCATATTATGCCTATATGATCGATAGAACTACAATTACTATACTGATTACTCTTATTATTATCAATCTAACTCATATTATTAACCATATTATGCAAATATGATCGATAGAACGACAATTACTATACTTATTACTCTTATTATTATCAATCTAACTGATATTATTAACCATATTATGCAGATATGATCTATAGAACGACAATTACTATACTCATTACTCTTATTATTATCAATCCAACTCATATTATAAGCCATATTATGCTTATATGATCGATAGGACAACAATTACTATACTTATTACTCTTATTATTATCAATCTAACTCTTTTTATTAGCCATATTATGCTTACGTGATCGATAGAACGACAATTACTATACTTATTACTCTTCTTATTATCAATCTAACTCATATTATTAGCCATATTATGCTTATGTGGTCGATAGAACGACAATTACTATACTTATTACCCTTATTATTATCAATCTAACTCGTATTATTAGCCATACTATGCTTATATGATCGATAGAACGACAATTACTATACTTATTACTCTTATTATTATCAATCTCACTCATATTATTAGCCATATTATGCTTAAATGGTCGATAGAACGACAATTACTATACTTTTTACTCCTATTATTATCAATCTAACTGACATTATTAGCCATATTATGCTTAAATGATTGATAGAACTACAATTACTATACTTTTTATTCTTATTATTATCAAACTAACTCGTATTATTAGCCATACTATGCTTATATGATCGATAGAACGACAATTACTCTACTTTTTATTCTTATTATTATCAATCTAACTCATATTATAACCCATATTATGCTTATATGATCGAAAGAACGACAATTACTATACTTATTACTCTTATTATTATCAATCTAACTCTTTTTATTAGCCATACTATGCTTATATGATCGATAGAACGACAATTACTATACTTATTACTCGTATTATTATCAATCTAACTCTTTTTATTAGCCATATTATGCTTATGTGATCGATAGAAGGACAATTACTATACTTATTACTCTTATTATTATCAATCTAACTCATATTATTAGCCATATTATGCAGATATGATTGATAGAACTACAATTATTATACTTATTGCTCTTATTATTATCAATCTAGCTCATATTATTAACCATATTATGCAAATCTGATCGATAGAACGGCAATTACTATACTTATTACTCTTATTATTATCAATCTCACTCATATTATTAGCCATACTATGCTTAAATGGTCGATAGAACGACAATTACTATACTTTTTACTCTTATTATTATCAATCTAACTGATATTATTAACCATATTATGCAGATATGATCTATAGAACGACAATTACTATACTCATTACTCTTATTATTATCAATCTAACTCATATTATAAGCCATATTATGCTTATATGATCGATAGGACGACAATTACTATACTCGCTTCTGTTATAATTATCAATCTAACTCATATTATTAGCCATATTATGCTTATATGATCGATAGAACGACAATTACTATACTCATTACTCTTATTATTATCAATCTAACTCATATTATAACCCATATTATGCTTATATGATCGAAAGAACGACAATTACTATACTTATTATTCTTATTTTTATCAACCTAACTCATATTATTAGCCATATTATGCTTAAATGATCGATAGAACGACAATTACTATACTTATTACTCTTATTATTATCAACCTAACTCATATTATTAGCCATATTATGCTAATATAATCGACAGAACGACAATTACTATACTTATTACACTTACTATTATCAATCTAACTCATATTACTAGCCATATTATGCTTATATGATCGATAGAACGACAATTACTATACTTACTACTCTTATTAGTATCAATCTAACTCATATTATTAGCCATGTTATGCTTATATGATCGATTGAAACGACAATCACTATACTTATTACTCTTATTATTTTCAACCTAGCTCATATTATTAGCCATATTATGCTTATATGATCGATAGAACGAGAATTACTATACTCACTACTCTTAGTATTATCAATCTAACTCATATTACTAGCCATATTATGCTTATATGATCGATAGAACGACAATTACTATACTCACTACTCTTATTATTATCAATCTAACTCATATTATTAGCCATATTATGCTTATATGATCGATAGAACGACAATTACTATACACATTACTCTTACTATTATCAATCTAACTCATATTATTAACCATATTATGCTAATATGATCGATAGGAGGTCAATTACTATACTTACTACACTCACTATTATCAATCTAACTCATATTATTAACCATATTATGCAGATATGGTCGATAGCACGATATTTACTATACTTATTACTCTTATTATTATCAATCTAACTCATATTATTAGCCACATTATGCTTATATGATCGATAGAACGACAATTACTATACTCATTACTCTTATTATTATCAATCTAACTCATATTATTAGCCATATTATGCTTATATGATCGATAGAACGAGAATTACTATACTCATTACTCTTATTATTATCAATCTAACTCATATTATTAGCCATATTATGCTTATATGATCGATAGAACGACAATTACTATACTCACTACTCTTATTATTATCAATCTAACTCATATTATTAGCCATATTATGCTTAAATGATCGATAGAGCGACAATTACTATACTTGTTACTCTTATTATTATGAAAATAGCTCATATTATTAACCATATTATGCTTAAATGATCGATAGAACGAGAATTACTATACTCACTACTCTTAGTGTTTTCAATCTAACTCATATTATTAGCCATATTATGCTTTAATGAAGGATAGAACGACAATTACTATACTTATTACTCTTATTATTATCAATCTAACTCATATTATTAGCCATATTATGCTTATATGATCGATAGAACGACAATTACAAAACTCACTACTCTTATTATTATCAATCTAACTCATATTATTAACCATATTATGCTAATATGATCGATAGAACCACAATTACTATACTTATTACACTCACTATTATCAATCTAACTCAAATTATTAACCATATTATGCAGATATGATAGATAGCACGACATTCACTATACTTACTACTCTTATTATTTTCAATCTAACTCATATTATTAGCCATATTATGCTTGAATGATCGATAGCACGACATTTGCTATACTTATTACTCTTATTGTTATCAACCTAACTCATATTATTAACCATATTATGCTAATATGATCGATAGAACGACAATTACTGTACTTATTACATTCACTATTATCAATCTAACTCATATTACTAACCATATTATGCAAATTTGATCGATAGAACGACAATCACTATACTTACTACTCTTATTATTATCAACCTAGCTCATATTACTAGCCATATTATCCTTACATGATCGACAGAACGACAATTACTATACTTATTATTCTTATTTTTATCAACCTAACTCATATTATTAGCCATATTATGCTTAAATGATCGATAGAACGACAATTACTATACTTATTACTCTTATTATTATCAATCTAACTCATATTATTAGCCATATTATGCTTATATGATCGATAGAACGACAATTAATATACACATTACTCTTACTATTATCAATCTAACTCATATTATTAGCCATATTATGCTTATATGATCGATAGAACGACAATTACTATACTCACTACTCTTATTATTATCAATCTAACTCATATTATTAGCCATATTATGCTTATATGATCGATATCACGACATTTACTATACTCACTACTCTTATTATTATAAATCTAACTCATATTATTAGCCATATTATGCTTATATAATCGACAGAACGACAATTACTATACTTATTACACTTACTATTATCAATCTAACTCATATTATTAGCCATATTATGCTTATATGATCGATAGAACGACAATTGCTATACTCATTACTCTTATTATTATCAATCTAACTCATATTATTAGCCATATTATGCAAATATGATCGATAGGAGGTCAATTACTATACTTATTACACTCACTATTATCAATCTAACTCGTATTATTAACCATATTATGCAAATTTGATCGATAGAACGACAATCACTATACTTATTGCTCTTATTATTATCAACCTAGCTCATATTATTAGCCATATTATGCTTACATGATCGACAGAACGACAATGACTATACTTATTATTCTTATTTTTATCAACCTAACTCATATTATTAGCCATATTATGCTTAAATGATCGATAGAACGACAATTACTATTCTTATTACTCTTATTATTATGAATCTAACTCATATTATTAACCATATTATGCAGATATGATCGATAGAACTACAATTACTATACTCATTATTCTCATTATTATCAATCTAACTCATATTATTAGCCATATTATGCCTATATGATCGATAGAACGACAATTACTATACTTATTACTCTTATTATTATCAATCTAACTCATATTATTAGCCATATTATGCAGATATGATTGATAGAACTACAATTACTATACTTATTGCTCTTATTATTATCAATCTAACTCATATTATTAACCATATTATGCAAATCTGATCGATAGAACGACAATTACTATACGTATTACTCTTATTATTATCAATCTAACTCATATTATTAGCCATATTATGCCTATATGATCGATAGAACTACAATTACTATACTGATTACTCTTATTATTATCAATCTAACTCATATTATTAACCATATTATGCAAATATGATCGATAGAACGACAATTACTATACTTATTACTCTTATTATTATCAATCTAACTGATATTATTAACCATATTATGCAGATATGATCTATAGAACGACAATTACTATACTCATTACTCTTATTATTATCAATCCAACTCATATTATAAGCCATATTATGCTTATATGATCGATAGGACAACAATTACTATACTTATTACTCTTATTATTATCAATCTAACTCTTTTTATTAGCCATATTATGCTTACGTGATCGATAGAACGACAATTACTATACTTATTACTCTTCTTATTATCAATCTAACTCATATTATTAGCCATATTATGCTTATGTGGTCGATAGAACGACAATTACTATACTTATTACCCTTATTATTATCAATCTAACTCGTATTATTAGCCATACTATGCTTATATGATCGATAGAACGACAATTACTATACTTATTACTCTTATTATTATCAATCTCACTCATATTATTAGCCATATTATGCTTAAATGGTCGATAGAACGACAATTACTATACTTTTTACTCCTATTATTATCAATCTAACTGACATTATTAGCCATATTATGCTTAAATGATTGATAGAACTACAATTACTATACTTTTTATTCTTATTATTATCAAACTAACTCGTATTATTAGCCATACTATGCTTATATGATCGATAGAACGACAATTACTCTACTTTTTATTCTTATTATTATCAATCTAACTCATATTATAACCCATATTATGCTTATATGATCGAAAGAACGACAATTACTATACTTATTACTCTTATTATTATCAATCTAACTCTTTTTATTAGCCATACTATGCTTATATGATCGATAGAACGACAATTACTATACTTATTACTCGTATTATTATCAATCTAACTCTTTTTATTAGCCATATTATGCTTATGTGATCGATAGAAGGACAATTACTATACTTATTACTCTTATTATTATCAATCTAACTCATATTATTAGCCATATTATGCAGATATGATTGATAGAACTACAATTATTATACTTATTGCTCTTATTATTATCAATCTAGCTCATATTATTAACCATATTATGCAAATCTGATCGATAGAACGGCAATTACTATACTTATTACTCTTATTATTATCAATCTCACTCATATTATTAGCCATACTATGCTTAAATGGTCGATAGAACGACAATTACTATACTTTTTACTCTTATTATTATCAATCTAACTGATATTATTAACCATATTATGCAGATATGATCTATAGAACGACAATTACTATACTCATTACTCTTATTATTATCAATCTAACTCATATTATAAGCCATATTATGCTTATATGATCGATAGGACGACAATTACTATACTCGCTTCTGTTATAATTATCAATCTAACTCATATTATTAGCCATATTATGCTTATATGATCGATAGAACGACAATTAATATACACATTACTCTTACTATTATCAATCTAACTCATATTATTAGCCATATTATGCTTATATGATCGATAGAACGACAATTACTATACTCACTACTCTTATTATTATCAACCTAACTCATATTATTAGCCATATTATGCTTATATGATCGATAGAACGACAATCACTATACTTATCACTCTTATTATTTTCAACCTAGCTCATATTATTAGCCATATTATGCTTACATGATCGATAGAACGACAATTACTATTCTTATTACTCTTATTATTATGAATCTAACTCATATTATTAACCATATTATGCAGATATGATCGATAGAACTACAATTACTATACTCATTATTCTCATTATTATCAATCTAACTCATATTATTAGCCATATTATGCCTATATGATCGATAGAACGAGAATTACTATACTCACTACTCTTAGTATTATCAATCTAACTCATATTACTAGCCATATTATGCTTATATGATCGATAGAACGAGAATTACTCTACCTTTTACACTTACTATTATCAATCTAACTCATATTACTAGCCATATTATACTGATATGGTCGATAGAACGACAATTACTATACTTCCTACTCTTATTAGTATCAATCTAACTCATATTATTAGCCATATTATGCTTATATGATCGATAGAACGACAATTACTATACTCACTACTCTTATTATTATCAATCTAACTCATATTATTAGCCATATTATGCTTATATGATCGATATCACGACATTTACTATACTCACTACTCTTATTATTATAAATCTAACTCATATTATTAGCCATATTATGCTTATATAATCGACAGAACGACAATCACTATACTTATTACACTTACTATTATCAATCTAACTCATATTATTAGCCATATTATGCTTATATGATCGATAGAACGACAATTGCTATACTCATTATTCTCATTATTATCAATCTAACTCATATTATTAGCCATATTATGCCTATATGATCGATAGAACGACAATTACTATACTTATTACTCTTATTATTATCAATCTAACTCATATTATTAGCCATATTATGCAGATATGATTGATAGAACTACAATTACTATACTTATTGCTCTTATTATTATCAATCTAACTCATATTATTAACCATATTATGCAAATCTGATCGATAGAACGACAATTACTATACGTATTACTCTTATTATTATCAATCTCACTCATATTATTAGCCATATTATGCTTAAATGGTCGATAGAACGACAATTACTATACTTTTTACTCTTATTATTATCAATCTAACTGATATTATTAACCATATTATGCAGATATGATCTATAGAACGACAATTACTATACTGATTACTCTTATTATTATCAATCTAACTCATATTATTAACCATATTATGCAGATATGATCGATAGAACGACAACTACTATACTTATTACTCTTATTATTATCAATCTAACTGATATTATTAACCATATTATGCAGATATGATCTATAGAACGACAATTACTATACTTATTACTCTTATTATTATCAATCTAACTCTTTTTATTAGCCATATTACGCTTACGTGATCGATAGAACGACAATTACTATACTTATTACTCTTCTTATTATCAATCTAACTCATATTATTAGCCATATTATGCTTATGTGGTCGATAGAACGACAATTACTATACTTATTACCCTTATTATTATCAATCTAACTCGTATTATTAGCCATACTATGCTTATATGATCGATAGAACGACAATTACTATACTTATTACTCTTATTATTATCAATCTAACTCTATTTATTAGCCATATTATGCAAATCTGATCGATAGAACGACAATTACTATACTTATTACTCTTATTATTATCAATCTCACTCATATTATTAGCCATATTATGCTTAAATGGTCGATAGAACGACAATTACTATACTTTTTACTCCTATTATTATCAATCTAACTGACATTATTACCATATTATGCAGATATGATCTATAGAACGACAATTACTATACTCATTACTCTTATTATTATCAATCTAACTCATATTATAAGCCATATTATGCTTATATGATCGGTAGGACGACAATTACTATACTCATTTCTCTTATAATTATTAATCTAACTCATATTATTAGACATACTATGCTTATATGATCGATAGAACGACAATTACTATACTTATTACTCTTATTATTATCGATCTAACCCATATTATTAGCCATATTATGATTATATGATCGATAGAACGACAATTACTATACTTATTACTCTTATTATTATCAATCTCACTCATATTATTAGCCATATTATGCTTAAATGATCGATAGAACTACAATTACTATACTTTTTATTCTTATTATTATCAAACTAACTCGTATTATTAGCCATACTATGCTTATATGATCGATAGAACGACAATTACTCTACTTTTTATTCTTATTATTATCAATCTAACTCATATTATAACCCATATTATGCTTATATGATCGAAAGAACGACAATTACTATACTTATTACTCTTATTATTATCAATCTAACTCTTTTTATTAGCCATACTATGCTTATATGATCGATAGAACGACAATTACTATACTTATTACTCGTATTATTATCAATCTAACTCTTTTTATTAGCCATATTATGCTTATGTGATCGATAGAAGGACAATTACTATACTTATTACTCTTATTATTATCAATCTAACTCATATTATTAGCCATATTATGCAGATATGATTGATGGAACTACAATTATTATACTTATTGCTCTTATTATTATCAATCTAGCTCATATTATTAACCATATTATGCAAATCTGATCGATAGAACGGCAATTACTATACTTATTACTCTTATTATTATCAATCTCACTCATATTATTAGCCATACTATGCTTAAATGGTCGATAGAACGACAATTACTATACTTTTTACTCTTATTATTATCAATCTAACTGATATTATTAACCATATTATGCAGATATGATCTATAGAACGACAATTACTATACTCATTACTCTTATTATTATCAATCTAACTCATATTATAAGCCATATTATGCTTATATGATCGATAGGACGACAATTACTATACTCGCTTCTGTTATAATTATCAATCTAACTCATATTATTAGCCATATTATGCTTATATGATCGATAGAACGACAATTAATATACACATTACTCTTACTATTATCAATCTAACTCATATTATTAGCCATATTATGCTTATATGATCGATAGAACGACAATTACTATACTCACTACTCTTATTATTATCAACCTAACTCATATTATTAGCCATATTATGCTTATATGATCGATAGAACGACAATCACTATACTTATCACTCTTATTATTTTCAACCTAGCTCATATTATTAGCCATATTATGCTTACATGATCGACAGAACGACAATTACTATACTTATTACTCTTATTATTATCAATCTAACTCATATTATTAGCCATATTATGCTTATATGATCGATAGAACGACAATTAATATACACATTACTCTTACTATTATCAATCTCACTCATATTATTAACCATATTATGCTAATATGATCGATAGGAGGTCAATTACTATACTTATTACACTCACTATTATCAATCTAACTCATATGATTAACCATACTATGCAAATTTGATCGATAGAACGACAATCACTATACTTATTACTCTTATTATTATCAACCTAGCTCATATTATTAGCCATATTATGCTTACATGATCGACAGAACGACAATTACTATACTTATTATTCTTATTTTTATCAACCTAACTCATATTATTAGCCATATTATGCCTATATGATCGATAGAACGAGAATTACTATACTCACTACTCTTAGTATTATCAATCTAACTCATATTACTAGCCATATTATGCTTATATGATCGATAGAACGACAATTACTATACTCACTACTCTTATTATTATCAATCTAACTCATATTATTAGCCATATTATGCTTATATGATCGATATCACGACATTTACTATACTCACTACTCTTATTATTATAAATCTAACTCATATTATTAGCCATATTATGCTTATATAATCGACAGAACGACAATTACTATACTTATTACACTTACTATTATCAATCTAACTCATATTATTAGCCATATTATGCTTATATGATCGATAGAACGACAATTGCTATACTCATTACTCTTATTATTATCAATCTAACTCATATTATTAGCCATATTATGCAAATATGATCGATAGGAGGTCAATTACTATACTTATTACACTCACTATTATCAATCTAACTCGTATTATTAACCATATTATGCAAATTTGATCGATAGTACGACAATCACTATACTTATTGCTCTTATTATTATCAACCTAGCTCATATTATTAGCCATATTATGCTTACATGATCGACAGAACGACAATTACTATACTTATTATTCTTATTTTTATCAACCTAACTCATATTATTAGCCATATTATGCTTAAATGATCGATAGAACGACAATTACTATTCTTATTACTCTTATTATTATGAATCTAACTCATATTATTAACCATATTATGCAGATATGATCGATAGAACTACAATTACTATACTCATTATTCTCATTATTATCAATCTAACTCATATTATTAGCCATATTATGCCTATATGATCGATAGAACGACAATTACTATACTTATTACTCTTATTATTATCAATCTAACTCATATTATTAGCCATATTATGCAGATATGATTGATAGAACTACAATTACTATACTTATTGCTCTTATTATTATCAATCTAACTCATATTATTAACCATATTATGCAAATCTGATCGATAGAACGACAATTACTATACGTATTACTCTTATTATTATCAATCTCACTCATATTATTAGCCATATTATGCTTAAATGGTCGATAGAACGACAATTACTATACTTTTTACTCTTATTATTATCAATCTAACTGATATTATTAACCATATTATGCAGATATGATCTATAGAACGACAATTACTATACTGATTACTCTTATTATTATCAATCTAACTCATATTATTAACCATATTATGCAGATATGATCGATAGAACGACAACTACTATACTCATTACTCTTATTATTATCAATCTAACTCATATTATTAGCCATATTATGCCTATATGATCGATAGAACCACAATTACTATACTGATTACTCTTATTGTTATCAATCTAACTCATATTATTAACCATATTATGCAAATATGATCGATAGAATGACAATTACTATACTTATTACTCTTATTATTATCAATCAAACTCATATTATTAGCCATACTATGCTTATATGATCGATAGAACGACAATTACTATACTTATTACTCTTATTATTATCAATCTAACTCTTTTTATTAGCCATATTATGCTTACGTGATCGATAGAACGACAATTACTATACTTATTACTCTTCTTATTATCAATCTAACTCATATTATTAGCCATATTATGCTTATGTGGTCGATAGAACGACAATTACTATACTTATTACCCTTATTATTATCAATCTAACTCGTATTATTAGCCATACTATGCTTATATGATCGATAGAACGACAATTACTATACTTATTACTCTTATTATTATCAATCTAACTCTTTTTATTAGCCATATTATGCAAATCTGATCGATAGAACGACAATTACTATACTTATTACTCTTATTATTATCAATCTCACTCATATTATTAGCCATATTATGCTTAAATGGTCGATAGAACGACAATTACTATACTTTTTACTCTTATTATTATCAATCTAATTGATATTATTAACCATATTATGCAGATATGATCTATAGAACGACAATTACTATACTCATTACTCTTATTATTATCAATCTAACTCATATTATAAGCCATATTATGCTTATATGATCGATAGGACGACAATTACTATACTCATTTCTCTTATAATTATTAATCTAACTCATATTATTAGCCATACTATGCTTATATGATCGATAGAACGACAATTACTATACTTATTACTCTTATTATTATCAATCTAACTCTTTTTATTAGCCATATTATGCTTACGTGATCGGTAGAACGACAATTACTATACTTATTACTCTTCTTATTATCAATCTAACTCATATTATTAGCCATATTATGCTTATGTGGTCGATAGAACGACAATTACTATACTTATTACCCTTATTATTATCAATCTAACTCGTATTATTAGCCATACTATGCTTATATGATCGATAGAACGACAATTACTATACTTATTACTCTTATTATTATCAATCTAACTCTTTTTATTAGCCATATTATGCTTACGTGATCGATAGAACGACAATTACTATACTTATTACTCTTCTTATTATCAATCTAACTCATATTATAAGCCATATTATGCTTATATGATCGATAGGACGACAATTACTATACTCATTTCTGTTATAATTATTAATCTAACTCATATTATTAGCCATACTATGCTTATATGATCGATAGAACGACAATTACTATACTTATTACTCTTATTATTATCAATCTAACTCTTTTTATTAGCCATATTATGATTATATGATCGATAGAACGACAATTGCTATACTTTTTACTCTTATTATTATCAATCTAACTCATATTATTAGCCATATTATGCCTATATGATCGATAGACCTACATTTACTATACTCATTACTCTTATTATTATCAATCTAACCCATATTATTAGCCATATTATGCTTATATGATCGATAGAACGACAATTACTCTACTTCTTACTCTTATTATTATCAATCCAACTCATATTATTAGGCATATTATGCTTATGTGATCGATAGAACGATAATTACTATACTTATTACCCTTATTATTATCAATTTAACTCATATTATTAGCCATATTATGCTTATATGATCGATAGAACGACAATTACTCTACTTTTTACTCTTATTATTATCAATCCAACTCATATTATTAGCCATATTATGCTTAAATGATCGATAGAACGACAATTACTATACTCATTACTCTTATTATTATCAATCTAACCCATATTATTAGCCATATTATGATTATATGATCGATAGAACGACAATTGCTATACTTTTTACTCTTATTACTATCAATCTAACTCATATTATTAGCCATATTATGCCTATATGGTCGATAGAACTACAATTACTGTACTTTTTACTGTTATTATTATCAATCTAACTGATATTATTAACCATATTATGCAGATATAATCTATAGAACGACAATTACTATACTCATTACTCTTATTATTATCAATCTAACTCATATTATAAGCCATATTATGATTATATGATCGATAGAACGACAATTGCTATACTTTTTACTCTTATTATTATCAATCTACCTCATATTATTAGCCATATTATGCCTATATGATCGATAGAACTACAATTACTGTACTTATTACTCTTATTATTATCAATCTAACACATATTATTAGCAATATTACGATTATATGATCGATAGAACGACAATTGCTATACTCTCTACTCTTATTATTATCAATCTAACTCATATTATTAGCCATATTATGCAGATATGATCGATAGAACGACAACTACTATACTCATTACTCTTATTATTATCAATCTAACTCATATTATTAGCCATATTATGCCTATATGATCGATAGAACTACAATTACTATACTGATTACTCTTATTATTATCAATCTAACTCATATTATTAACCATATTATGCAAATATGATCGATAGAACGACAATTACTATACTTATTACTCTTATTTTTATCAATCAAACTGATATTATTAACCATATTATGCAGATACGATCTATAGAACGACAATTACTATACTCATTACTCTTATTATTATCAATCTAACTCATATTATAAGCCATATTATGCTTATATGATCGATAGGACGACAATTACTATACTCATTTCTCTTATAATTATTAATCTAACTCATATTATTAGCCATACTATGCTTATATGATCGATAGAACGACAATTACTATACTTATTCCTCTTATTATTATCAATCTGACTCTTTTTATTAGCCATATTATGCTTACGTGATCGATAGAACGACAATTACTATACTTATTACTCTTCTTATTATAAGTCTAACTCATATTATTAGCCATATTATGCTTATGTGGTCGATAGAACGACAATTACT
Source organism: Megachile rotundata (assembly GCF_050947335.1). Taxonomy (NCBI): domain Eukaryota; kingdom Metazoa; phylum Arthropoda; class Insecta; order Hymenoptera; family Megachilidae; genus Megachile; species Megachile rotundata. Next base: position 20,562 of record NW_027474277.1, on the reverse strand, counting down.
ATACTTATTACTCTTATTATTATCAATCTAACTCGTATTATTAGCCATACTATGCTTATATGATCGATAGAACGACAATTACTATACTTATTACTCTTATTATTATCAATCTAACTCTTTGTTATTAGCCATATTATGCTTATGTGATCGATAGAACGACAATTACTATACTTATTACTCTTCTTATTATCAATCTAACTCATATTATTAGCCATATTATGCTTATGTGGTCGATAGAACGACAATTACTATACTTATTACTCTTATTATTATCAATCTCACTCATATTATTAGCCACATTATGCTTAAATGGTCGATAGAACGACAATTACTATACTTTTTACTCTTATTATTATCAATCTAACTGATATTATTGACCATATTATGCAGATATGATCTATAGAACGACAATTACTATACTCATTACTCTTATTATTATCAATCTAACTCATATTATAAGCCATATTATGCTTATATGATCGATAGGACGACAATTACTATACTCATTTCTGTTATAATTATTAATCTAACTCATATTATTAGCCATACTATGCTTATATGATCGATAGAACTACAATTACTATACTTATTACTCTTATTATTATCAATCTAACTCTTTTTATTAGCCATATTATGATTATATGATCGATAGAACGACAATTGCTATACTTTTTACTCTTATTATTATCAATCTAACTCATATTATTAGCCATATTATGCCTATATGATCGATAGAACTAGAATTACTGTACTTATTACTCTTATTATTATCAGTCTAACTCATATTATTAGCAATATTATGATTATATGATCGATAGAACGACAATTGCTATACTCTCTACTCTTATTATTATCAATCTAACTCATATTATTAGCCATATTATGCTTATATGATCGATAGAACGACAATTACTCTACTTCTTACTCTTATTATTATCAATCCAACTCATATTATTAGGCATATTATGCTTATGTGATCGGTAGAACGATAATTACTATACTTATTACCCTTATTATTATCAATTTAACTCATATTATTAGCCATATTATGCTTATATGATCGACAGAACGACAATTACTATACTTATTACACTCACTATTATCAATCTAACTCATATTATTAACCATATTATGCAGATATGATCGATAGAACGACAACTACTATACTTATTACTCTTATTATTATCAATCTAACTCATATTATTAGCCATATTATGCCTATATGATCGATAGAACTACAATTACTATACTGATTACTCTTATTATTATCAATCTAACTCATATTATTAACCATATTATGCAAATATGATCGATAGAACGACAATTACTATACTTATTACTCTTATTATTATCAATCTAACTGATATTATTAACCATATTATGCAGATATGATCTATAGAACGACAATTACTATACTCATTACTCTTATTATTATCAATCTAACTCATATTATAAGCCATATTATGCTTATATGATCGATAGGACGACAATTACTATACTCATTTCTCTTATAATTATTAATCTAACTCATATTATTAGCCATACTATGCTTATATGATCGATAGAACGACAATTACTATACTTATTACTCTTATTGTTATCAATCTAACTCTTTTTATTAGCCATATTATGCTTACGTGATCGATAGAACGACAATTACTATACTTATTACTCTTCTTATTATAAATCTAACTCATATTATTAGCCATATTATGCTTATGTGGTCGATAGAACGACAATTACTATACTTATTACCCTTATTATTATCAATCTAACTCGTATTATTAGCCATACTATGCTTATATGATCGATAGAACGACAATTACTATACTTATTACTCTTATTATTATCAATCTAACTCTTTTTATTAGCCATATTATGCAAATCTGATCGATAGAACGACAATTACTATACTTATTACTCTTATTATTATCAATCTCACTCATATTATTAGCCATATTATGCTTAAATGGTCGATAGAACGACAATTACTATACTTTTTACTCTTATTATTATCAATCTAACTGATATTATTAACCATATTATGCAGATATGATCTATAGAACGACAATTACTATACTCATTACTCTTATTATTATCAATCTAACTCATATTATAAGCCATATTATGCTTATATGATCGATAGGACGACAATTACTATACTCATTTCTCTTATAATTATTAATCTAACTCATATTATTAGCCATACTATGCTTATATGATCGATAGAACGACAATTACTATACTTATTACTCTTATTATTATCAATCTAACTCTTTTTGTTAGCCATATTATGCTTACGTGATCGATAGAACGACAATTACTATACTTATTACTCTTCTTATTATCAGTCTAACTCATATTATTAGCCATATTATGCTTATGTGGTCGATAGAACGACAATTACTATACTTATTACTCTTATTATTATCAATCTAACTCGTATTATTAGCCATACTATGCTTATATGATCGATAGAACGACAATTACTATACTTATTACTCGTATTATTATCATCCTAACTCTTTTTATTAGCCATATTATGCTTACGTGATCGATAGAACGACAATTACTATACTTATTACTCTTCTTATTATAAGTCTAACTCATATTATTAGCCATATTATGCTTATGTGGTCGATAGAACGACAATTACTATACTTATTACTCTTATTATTATCAATCTAACTCGTATTATTAGCCATACTATGCTTATATGATCGATAGAACGACAATTACTATACTTATTACTCTTATTATTATCAATCTAACTCTTTGTTATTAGCCATATTATGCTTATGTGATCGATAGAACGACAATTACTATACTTATTACTCTTATTATTATCAATCTAACTCATATTATTAACCATATTATGCAAATCTGATCGATAGAACGACAATTACTATACTTATTACTCTTATTATTATCAACCTAACTCTTTTTATTAGCCATATTATGCTTATGTGATCGATAGAACGACAATTACTATACTTATTACTCTTCTTATTATCAATCTAACTCATATTATTAGCCATATTATGCTTATGTGATCTATAGAACGACAATTACTATACTCATTACTCTTATTATTATCAATCTAACTCATATTATAAGCCATATTATGCTTATATGATCGATAGGACGACAATTACTATACTCATTTCTGTTATAATTATTAATCTAACTCATATTATTAGCCATACTATGCTTATATGATCGATAGAACGACAATTACTATACTTATTACTCTTATTATTATCAATCTAACTCTTTTTATTAGCCATATTATGATTATATGATCGATAGAACGACAATTGCTATACTTTTTACTCTTATTATTATCAATCTAACTCATATTATTAGCCATATTATGCCTATATGATCGATAGAACTAGAATTACTGTACTTATTACTCTTATTATTATCAGTCTAACTCATATTATTAGCAATATTATGATTATATGATCGATAGAACGACAATTGCTATACTCTCTACTCTTATTATTATCAATCTAACTCATATTATTAGCCATATTATGCTTATATGATCGATAGAACGACAATTACTCTACTTCTTACTCTTATTATTATCAATCCAACTCATATTATTAGGCATATTATGCTTAAGTGATCGGTAGAACGATAATTACTATACTTATTACCCTTATTATTATCAATTTAACTCATATTATTAGCCATATTATGCTTATATGATCGACAGAACGACAATTACTATACTTATTACACTCACTATTATCAATCTAACTCATATTATTAACCATATTATGCAGATATGATCGATAGAACGACAACTACTATACTTATTACTCTTATTATTATCAATCTAACTCATATTATTAGCCATATTATGCCTATATGATCGATAGAACTACAATTACTATACTGATTACTCTTATTATTATCAATCTACCTCATATTATTAGCCATATTATGCCTATATGATCGATAGAACTACAATTACTGTACTTATTACTCTTATTATTATCAATCTAACTCATATTATTAGCAATATTATGATTATATGATCGATAGAACGACAATTGCTATACTCTCTACTCTTATTATTATCAATTTAACTCATATTATTAGCCATATTATGCAGATATGATCGATAGAACGACAACTACTATACTCATTACTCTTATTATTATCAATCTAACTCATATTATTAGCCATATTATGCCTATATGATCGATAGAACTACAATTACGATACTGATTACTCTTATTATTATCAATCTAACTCATATTATTAACCATATTATGCAAATATGATCGATAGAACGACAATTACTATACTTATTACTCTTATTATTATCAATCAAACTGATATCATTAACCATATTATGCAGATATGATCTATAGAACGACAATTACTATACTCATTACTCTTATTATTATCAATCTAACTCATATTATAAGCCATATTATGCTTATATGATCGATAGGACGACAATTACTATACTCATTTCTCTTATAATTATTAATCTAACTCATATTATTAGCCATACTATGCTTATATGATCGATAGAACGACAATAGCTATACTTATTACTCTTATTATTATCAATCTAACTCTTTTTATTAGCCATATTATGCTTACGTGATCGATAGAACGACAATTACTATACTTATTACTCTTATTATTATCAATCTCACTCATATTATTAGCCATATTATGCTTAAATGGTCGATAGAACGACAATTACTATACCTTTTACTCTTATTATTATCAATCTAACTGATATTATTAACCATATTATGCAGATATGATCTATAGAACGACAATTACTATACTCATTACTCTTATTATTATCAATCTAACTCATATTATAAGCCATATTATGCTTATATGATCGATAGGACGACAATTACTATACTCATTTCTCTTATAATTATTAATCTAACTCATATTATTAGCCATACTATGCTTATATGATCGATAGAACGACAATTACTATACTTATTCCTCTTATTATTATCAATCTAACTCTTTTTATTAGCCATATTATGCTTACGTGATCGATAGAACGACAATTACTATACTTATTACTCTTCTTATTATAAGTCTAACTCATATTATTAGCCATATTATGCTTATGTGGTCGATAGAACGACAATTACTATACTTATTACTCTTATTATTATCAATCTAACTCGTATTATTAGCCATACTATGCTTATATGATCGATAGAACGACAATTACTATACTTATTACTCTTATTATTATCAATCTAACTCTTTGTTATTAGCCATATTATGCTTATGTGATCGATAGAACGACAATTACTATACTTATTACTCTTATTATTATCAATCTAACTCATATTATTAACCATATTATGCAAATCTGATCGATAGAACGACAATTACTATACTTATTACTCTTATTATTATCAACCTAACTCTTTTTATTAGCCATATTATGCTTATGTGATCGATAGAACGACAATTACTATACTTATTACTCTTCTTATTATCAATCTAACTCATATTATTAGCCATATTATGCTTATGTGGTCGATAGAACGACTATTACTATACTTATTACTCTTATTATTATCAATCTAACTCGTATTATTAGCCATACTATGCTTATATGATCGATAGAACGACAATTACTATACTTATTACTCGTATTATTATCAACCTAACTCTTTTTATTAGCCATATTATGCATATGTGATCGATAGAACGACAATTACTATACTTATTACTCTTATTATTATCAATCTCACTCATATTGTTAGCCACATTATGCTTAAATGGTCGATAGAACGACAATTACTATACTTTTTACTCTTATTATTATCAATCTAACTGATATTATTAACTATATTATGCAGATATGATCTATAGAACGACAATTACTATACTCATTACTCTTATTATTATCAATCTAACTCATATTATAAGCCATATTATGCTTATATGATCGATAGGACGACAATTACTATACTCATTTCTGTTATAATTATTAATCTAACTCATATTATTAGCCATACTATGCTTATATGATCGATAGAACGACAATTACTATACTTATTACTCTTATTATTATTAATCTAACTCGTTTTATTAGCCATATTATGATTATATGATCGATAGAACGACAATTGCTATACTTTTTACTCTTATTATTATCAATCTAACTCATATTATTAGCCATATTATGCCTATATGATCGATAGAACTACAATTACTGTACTTATTACTCTTATTATTATCAGTCTAACTCATATTATTAGCAATATTATGATTATATGATCGATAGAACGACAATTGCTATACTCTCTACTCTTATTATTATCAATCTAACTCATATTATTAGCCATATTATGCTTATATGATCGATAGAACGACAATTACTCTACTTCTTACTCTTATTATTATCAATCCAACTCATATTATTAGGCATATTATGCTTATGTGATCGGTAGAACGATAATTACTATACTTATTACCCTTATTATTATCAATTTAACTCATATTATTAGTCATATTATGCTTATATGATCGACAGAACGACAATTACTATACTTATTACACTCACTATTATCAATCTAACTCATATTATTAACCATATTATGCAGATATGATCGATAGAACGACAACTACTATACTTATTACTCTTATTATTATCAATCTAACTCATATTATTAGCCATATTATGCCTATATGATCGATAGAACTACAATTACTATACTGATTACTCTTATTATTATCAATCTAACTCATATTATTAACCATATTATGCAAATATGATCGATAGAACGACAATTACTATACTTATTACTCTTATTATTATCAATCTAACTGATATTATTAACCATATTATGCAGATATGATCTATAGAACGACAATTACTATACTCATTACTCTTATTATTATCAATCTAACTCATATTATTAGCCATATTATGCCTATATGATCGATAGAACTACAATTACTGTACTTATTACTCTTATTATTATCAGTCTAACTCATATTATTAGCAATATTATGATTATATGATCGATAGAACGACAATTGCTATACTCTCTACTCTTATTATTATCAATCTAACTCATATTATTAGCCATATTATGCTTATGTGATCGATAGAACGACAATTACTATACTTATTACTCTTATTATTATCAATCTAACTCATATTATTAACCATATTATGCAAATCTGATCGATAGAACGACAATTACTATACTTATTACTCTTATTATTATCAACCTAACTCTTTTTATTAGCCATATTATGCTTATGTGATCGATAGAACGACAATTACTATACTTATTACTCTTCTTATTATCAATCTAACTCATATTATTAGCCATATTATGCTTATGTGGTCGATAGAACGACTATTACTATACTTATTACTCTTATTATTATCAATCTAACTCGTATTATTAGCCATACTATGCTTATATGATCGATAGAACGACAATTACTATACTTATTACTCGTATTATTATCAACCTAACTCTTTTTATTAGCCATATTATGCATATGTGATCGATAGAACGACAATTACTATACTTATTACTCTTATTATTATCAATCTCACTCATATTGTTAGCCACATTATGCTTAAATGGTCGATAGAACGACAATTACTATACTTTTTACTCTTATTATTATCAATCTAACTGATATTATTAACTATATTATGCAGATATGATCTATAGAACGACAATTACTATACTCATTACTCTTATTATTATCAATCTAACTCATATTATAAGCCATATTATGCTTATATGATCGATAGGACGACAATTACTATACTCATTTCTGTTATAATTATTAATCTAACTCATATTATTAGCCATACTATGCTTATATGATCGATAGAACGACAATTACTATACTTATTACTCTTATTATTATTAATCTAACTCGTTTTATTAGCCATATTATGATTATATGATCGATAGAACGACAATTGCTATACTTTTTACTCTTATTATTATCAATCTAACTCATATTATTAGCCATATTATGCCTATATGATCGATAGAACTACAATTACTGTACTTATTACTCTTATTATTATCAGTCTAACTCATATTATTAGCAATATTATGATTATATGATCGATAGAACGACAATTGCTATACTCTCTACTCTTATTATTATCAATCTAACTCATATTATTAGCCATATTATGCTTATATGATCGATAGAACGACAATTACTCTACTTCTTACTCTTATTATTATCAATCCAACTCATATTATTAGGCATATTATGCTTATGTGATCGGTAGAACGATAATTACTATACTTATTACCCTTATTATTATCAATTTAACTCATATTATTAGTCATATTATGCTTATATGATCGACAGAACGACAATTACTATACTTATTACACTCACTATTATCAATCTAACTCATATTATTAACCATATTATGCAGATATGATCGATAGAACGACAACTACTATACTTATTACTCTTATTATTATCAATCTAACTCATATTATTAGCCATATTATGCCTATATGATCGATAGAACTACAATTACTATACTGATTACTCTTATTATTATCAATCTAACTCATATTATTAACCATATTATGCAAATATGATCGATAGAACGACAATTACTATACTTATTACTCTTATTATTATCAATCTAACTGATATTATTAACCATATTATGCAGATATGATCTATAGAACGACAATTACTATACTCATTACTCTTATTATTATCAATCTAACTCATATTATAAGCCATATTATGCTTATATGATCGATAGGACGACAATTACTATACTCATTTCTCTTATAATTATTAATGTAACTCATATTATTAGCCATACTATGCTTATATGAGCGATAGAACGACAATTACTATACTTATTACTCTTATTGTTATCAATCTAACTCTTTTTATTAGCCATATTATGCTTACGTGATCGATAGAACGACAATTACTATACTTATTACTCTTATTATTATCAATCTCACTCATATTATTAGCCATATTATGCTTAAATGGTCGATAGAACGACAATTACTATACCTTTTACTCTTATTATTATCAATCTAACTGATATTATTAACCATATTATGCAGATATGATCTATAGAACGACAATTACTATACTCATTACTCTTATTATTATCAATCTAACTCATATTATAAGCCATATTATGCTTATATGATCGATAGGACGACAATTACTATACTCATTTCTCTTATAATTATTAATCTAACTCATATTATTAGCCATACTATGCTTATATGATCGATAGAACGACAATTACTATACTTATTCCTCTTATTATTATCAATCTAACTCTTTTTATTAGCCATATTATGCTTACGTGATCGATAGAACGACAATTACTATACTTATTACTCTTCTTATTATAAGTCTAACTCATATTATTAGCCATATTATGCTTATGTGGTCGATAGAACGACAATTACTATACTTATTACTCTTATTATTATCAATCTAACTCGTATTATTAGCCATACTATGCTTATATGATCGATAGAACGACAATTACTATACTTATTACTCTTATTATTATCAATCTAACTCTTTGTTATTAGCCATATTATGCTTATGTGATCGATAGAACGACAATTACTATACTTATTACTCTTATTATTATCAATCTAACTCATATTATTAACCATATTATGCAAATCTGATCGATAGAACGACAATTACTATACTTATTACTCTTATTATTATCAACCTAACTCTTTTTATTAGCCATATTATGCTTATGTGATCGATAGAACGACAATTACTATACTTATTACTCTTCTTATTATCAATCTAACTCATATTATTAGCCATATTATGCTTATGTGGTCGATAGAACGACTATTACTATACTTATTACTCTTATTATTATCAATCTAACTCGTATTATTAGCCATACTATGCTTATATGATCGATAGAACGACAATTACTATACTTATTACTCGTATTATTATCAACCTAACTCTTTTTATTAGCCATATTATGCATATGTGATCGATAGAACGACAATTACTATACTTATTACTCTTATTATTATCAATCTCACTCATATTGTTAGCCACATTATGCTTAAATGGTCGATAGAACGACAATTACTATACTTTTTACTCTTATTATTATCAATCTAACTGATATTATTAACTATATTATGCAGATATGATCTATAGAACGACAATTACTATACTCATTACTCTTATTATTATCAATCTAACTCATATTATAAGCCATATTATGCTTATATGATCGATAGGACGACAATTACTATACTCATTTCTGTTATAATTATTAATCTAACTCATATTATTAGCCATACTATGCTTATATGATCGATAGAACGACAATTACTATACTTATTACTCTTATTATTATTAATCTAACTCGTTTTATTAGCCATATTATGATTATATGATCGATAGAACGACAATTGCTATACTTTTTACTCTTATTATTATCAATCTAACTCATATTATTAGCCATATTATGCCTATATGATCGATAGAACTACAATTACTGTACTTATTACTCTTATTATTATCAGTCTAACTCATATTATTAGCAATATTATGATTATATGATCGATAGAACGACAATTGCTATACTCTCTACTCTTATTATTATCAATCTAACTCATATTATTAGCCATATTATGCTTATATGATCGATAGAACGACAATTACTCTACTTCTTACTCTTATTATTATCAATCCAACTCATATTATTAGGCATATTATGCTTATGTGATCGGTAGAACGATAATTACTATACTTATTACCCTTATTATTATCAATTTAACTCATATTATTAGTCATATTATGCTTATATGATCGACAGAACGACAATTACTATACTTATTACACTCACTATTATCAATCTAACTCATATTATTAACCATATTATGCAGATATGATCGATAGAACGACAACTACTATACTTATTACTCTTATTATTATCAATCTAACTCATATTATTAGCCATATTATGCCTATATGATCGATAGAACTACAATTACTATACTGATTACTCTTATTATTATCAATCTAACTCATATTATTAACCATATTATGCAAATATGATCGATAGAACGACAATTACTATACTTATTACTCTTATTATTATCAATCTAACTGATATTATTAACCATATTATGCAGATATGATCTATAGAACGACAATTACTATACTCATTACTCTTATTATTATCAATCTAACTCATATTATTAGCCATATTATGCCTATATGATCGATAGAACTACAATTACTGTACTTATTACTCTTATTATTATCAGTCTAACTCATATTATTAGCAATATTATGATTATATGATCGATAGAACGACAATTGCTATACTCTCTACTCTTATTATTATCAATCTAACTCATATTATTAGCCATATTATGCTTATGTGATCGATAGAACGACAATTACTATACTTATTACTCTTATTATTATCAATCTAACTCATATTATTAACCATATTATGCAAATCTGATCGATAGAACGACAATTACTATACTTATTACTCTTATTATTATCAACCTAACTCTTTTTATTAGCCATATTATGCTTATGTGATCGATAGAACGACAATTACTATACTTATTACTCTTCTTATTATCAATCTAACTCATATTATTAGCCATATTATGCTTATGTGGTCGATAGAACGACTATTACTATACTTATTACTCTTATTATTATCAATCTAACTCGTATTATTAGCCATACTATGCTTATATGATCGATAGAACGACAATTACTATACTTATTACTCGTATTATTATCAACCTAACTCTTTTTATTAGCCATATTATGCATATGTGATCGATAGAACGACAATTACTATACTTATTACTCTTATTATTATCAATCTCACTCATATTGTTAGCCACATTATGCTTAAATGGTCGATAGAACGACAATTACTATACTTTTTACTCTTATTATTATCAATCTAACTGATATTATTAACTATATTATGCAGATATGATCTATAGAACGACAATTACTATACTCATTACTCTTATTATTATCAATCTAACTCATATTATAAGCCATATTATGCTTATATGATCGATAGGACGACAATTACTATACTCATTTCTGTTATAATTATTAATCTAACTCATATTATTAGCCATACTATGCTTATATGATCGATAGAACGACAATTACTATACTTATTACTCTTATTATTATTAATCTAACTCGTTTTATTAGCCATATTATGATTATATGATCGATAGAACGACAATTGCTATACTTTTTACTCTTATTATTATCAATCTAACTCATATTATTAGCCATATTATGCCTATATGATCGATAGAACTACAATTACTGTACTTATTACTCTTATTATTATCAGTCTAACTCATATTATTAGCAATATTATGATTATATGATCGATAGAACGACAATTGCTATACTCTCTACTCTTATTATTATCAATCTAACTCATATTATTAGCCATATTATGCTTATATGATCGATAGAACGACAATTACTCTACTTCTTACTCTTATTATTATCAATCCAACTCATATTATTAGGCATATTATGCTTATGTGATCGGTAGAACGATAATTACTATACTTATTACCCTTATTATTATCAATTTAACTCATATTATTAGTCATATTATGCTTATATGATCGACAGAACGACAATTACTATACTTATTACACTCACTATTATCAATCTAACTCATATTATTAACCATATTATGCAGATATGATCGATAGAACGACAACTACTATACTTATTACTCTTATTATTATCAATCTAACTCATATTATTAGCCATATTATGCCTATATGATCGATAGAACTACAATTACTATACTGATTACTCTTATTATTATCAATCTAACTCATATTATTAACCATATTATGCAAATATGATCGATAGAACGACAATTACTATACTTATTACTCTTATTATTATCAATCTAACTGATATTATTAACCATATTATGCAGATATGATCTATAGAACGACAATTACTATACTCATTACTCTTATTATTATCAATCTAACTCATATTATAAGCCATATTATGCTTATATGATCGATAGGACGACAATTACTATACTCATTTCTCTTATAATTATTAATGTAACTCATATTATTAGCCATACTATGCTTATATGAGCGATAGAACGACAATTACTATACTTATTACTCTTATTGTTATCAATCTAACTCTTTTTATTAGCCATATTATGCTTACGTGATCGATAGAACGACAATTACTATACTTTTTACTCTTATTATTATCAATCTAACTGATATTATTAACTATATTATGCAGATATGATCTATAGAACGACAATTACTGTACTCATTACTCTTATTATTATCAATCTAACTCATATTATAAGCCATATTATGCTTATATGATCGATAGGACGACAATTACTATACTCATTTCTGTTATAATTATTAATCTAACTCATATTATTAGCCATACTATGCTTATATGATCGATAGAACGACAATTACTATACTTATTACTCTTATTATTATCAATCTAACTCGTTTTATTAGCCATATTATGATTATATGATCGATAGAACGACAATTGCTATACTTTTTACTCTTATTATTATCAATCTAACTCATATTATTAGCCATATTATGCCTATATGATCGATAGAACTACAATTACTGTACTTATTACTCTTATTATTATCAGTCTAACTCATATTATTAGCAATATTATGATTATATGATCGATAGAACGACAATTGCTATACTTTTTACTCTTATTATTATCAATCTAACTCATATTATTAGCCATATTATGCCTATATGATCGATAGAACTACAATTACTGTACTTATTACTCTTATTATTATCAGTCTAACTCATATTATTAGCAATATTATGATTATATGATCGATAGAACGACAATTGCTATACTCTCTACTCTTATTATTATCAATCTAACTCATATTATTAGCCATATTATGCTTATATGATCGATAGAACGACAATTACTCTACTTCTTACTCTTATTATTATCAATCCAACTCATATTATTAGGCATATTATGCTTATGTGATCGGTAGAACGATAATTACTATACTTATTACCCTTATTATTATCAATTTAACTCATATTATTAGTCATATTATGCTTATATGATCGACAGAACGACAATTACTATACTTATTACACTCACTATTATCAATCTAACTCATATTATTAACCATATTATGCAGATATGATCGATAGAACGACAACTACTATACTTATTACTCTTATTATTATCAATCTAACTCATATTATTAGCCATATTATGCCTATATGATCGATAGAACTACAATTACTATACTGATTACTCTTATTATTATCAATCTAACTCATATTATTAACCATATTATGCAAATATGATCGATAGAACGACAATTACTATACTTATTGCTCTTATTATTATCAATCTAACTGATATTATTAACCATATTATGCAGATATGATCTATAGAACGACAATTACTATACTCATTACTCTTATTATTATCAATCTAACTCATATTATTAGCCATATTATGCCTATATGATCGATAGAACTACAATTACTGTACTTATTACTCTTATTATTATCAGTCTAACTCATATTATTAGCAATATTATGATTATATGATCGATAGAACGACAATTGCTATACTCTCTACTCTTATTATTATCAATCTAACTCATATTATTAGCCATATTATGCTTATGTGATCGATAGAACGACAATTACTATACTTATTACTCTTATTATTATCAATCTAACTCATATTATTAACCATATTATGCAAATCTGATCGATAGAACGACAATTACTATACTTATTACTCTTATTATTATCAACCTAACTCTTTTTATTAGCCATATTATGCATATGTGATCGATAGAACGACAATTACTATACTTATTACTCTTATTATTATCAATCTCACTCATATTGTTAGCCACATTATGCTTAAATGGTCGATAGAACGACAATTACTATACTTATTACTCTTATTATTATCAATCTAACTGATATTATTAACCATATTATGCAGATATGATCTATAGAACGACAATAACTATACTCATTTCTGTTATAATTATTAATCTAACTCATATTATTAGCCATACTATGCTTATATGATCGATAGAACGACAATTACTCTACTTCTTACTCTTATTATTATCAATCCAACTCATATTATTAGGCATATTATGCTTATGTGATCGGTAGAACGATAATTACTATACTTATTACCCTTATTATTATCAATTTAACTCATATTATTAGTCATATTATGCTTATATGATCGACAGAACGACAATTACTATACTTATTACACTCACTATTATCAATCTAACTCATATTATTAACCATATTATGCAGATATGATCGATAGAACGACAACTACTATACTTATTACTCTTATTATTATCAATCTAACTCATATTATTAGCCATATTATGCCTATATGATCGATAGAACTACAATTACTATACTGATTACTCTTATTATTATCAATCTAACTCATATTATTAACCATATTATGCAAATATGATCGATAGAACGACAATTACTATACTTATTACTCTTATTATTATCAATCTAACTGATATTATTAACCATATTATGCAGATATGATCTATAGAACGACAATTACTATACTCATTACTCTTATTATTATCAATCTAACTCATATTATAAGCCATATTATGCTTATATGATCGATAGGACGACAATTACTATACTCATTTCTCTTATAATTATTAATCTAACTCATATTATTAGCCATACTATGCTTATATGAGCGATAGAACGACAATTACTATACTTATTACTCTTATTGTTATCAATCTAACTCTTTTTATTAGCCATATTATGCTTACGTGATCGATAGAACGACAATTACTATACTTTTTACTCTTATTATTATCAATCAAACTGATATTATTAACCATATTATGCAGATATGATCTATAGAACGACAATTACTATACTCATTACTCTTATTATTATCAATCTAACTCATATTATAAGCCATATTATGCTTATATGATCGATAGGACGACAATTACTATACTCATTTCTCTTATAATTATTAATCTAACTCATATTATTAGCCATACTATGCTTATATGATCGATAGAACGACAATTACTATACTTATTACTCTTATTATTATCAATCTAACTCTTTTTATTAGCCATATTATGCTTACGTGATCGATAGAACGACAATTACTATACTTATTACTCTTCTTATTATCAATCTAACTCATATTATTAGCCATATTATGCTTATGTGGTCGATAGAACGACAATTACTATACTTATTACCCTTATTATTATCAATCTAACTCGTATTATTAGCCATACTATGCTTATATGATCGATAGAACGACAATTACTATACTTATTACTCTTATTATTATCAATCTAACTCTTTTTATTAGCCATATTATGCAAATCTGATCGATAGAACGACAATTACTATACTTATTACTCTTATTATTATCAATCTCACTCATATTATTAGCCATATTATGCTTAAATGGTCGATAGAACGACAATTACTATACCTTTTACTCTTATTATTATTAATCTAACTGATATTATTAACCATATTATGCAGATATGATCTATAGAACGACAATTACTATACTCATTACTCTTATTATTATCAATCTAACTCATATTATAAGCCATATTATGCTTATATGATCGATAGGACGACAATTACTATACTCATTTCTCTTATAATTATTAATCTAACTCATATTATTAGCCATACTATGCTTATATGATCGATAGAACGACAATTACTATACTTATTCCTCTTATTATTATCAATCTAACTCTTTTTATTAGCCATATTATGCTTACGTGATCGATAGAACGACAATTACTATACTTATTACTCTTCTTATTATAAGTCTAACTCATATTATTAGCCATATTATGCTTATGTGGTCGATAGAACGACAATTACTATACTTATTACTCTTATTATTATCAATCTAACTCGTATTATTAGCCATACTATGCTTATATGATCGATAGAACGACAATTACTATACTTATTACTCTTATTATTATCAATCTAACTCTTTGTTATTAGCCATATTATGCTTATGTGATCGATAGAACGACAATTACTATACTTATTACTCTTATTATTATCAATCTAACTCATATTATTAACCATATTATGCAAATCTGATCGATAGAACGACAATTACTATACTTATTACTCTTATTATTATCAACCTAACTCTTTTTATTAGCCATATTATGCTTATGTGATCGATAGAACGACAATTACTATACTTATTACTCTTCTTATTATCAATCTAACTCATATTATTAGCCATATTATGCTTATGTGGTCGATAGAACGACTATTACTATACTTATTACTCTTATTATTATCAATCTAACTCGTATTATTAGCCATACTATGCTTATATGATCGATAGAACGACAATTACTATACTTATTACTCTTATTATTATCAATCTAACTCATATTATTACCCATATTATGCCTATATGATCGGTAGAACTACAATTACTATACTGATTACTCTTATTATTATCAATCTAACTCATATTATTAACCATATTATGCAAATATGATCGATAGAACGACAATTACTATACTTATTACTCTTATTATTATCAATCTAACTGATATTATTAACCATATTATGCAGATATGATCTATAGAACGACAATTACTATACTCATTACTCTTATTATTATCAATCTAACTCATATTATAAGCCATATTATGCTTATATGATCGATAGGACGACAATTACTATACTCATTTCTCTTATAATTATTAATCTAACTCATATTATTAGCCATACTATGCTTATATGATCGATAGAACGACAATTACTATACTTATTACTCTTATTATTATCAATCTAACTCTTTTTATTAGCCATATTATGCTTACGTGATCGATAGAACGACAATTACTATACTTATTACTCTTCTTATTATCAATCTAACTCATATTATTAGCCATATTATGCTTATGTGGTCGATAGAACGACAATTACTATACTTATTACCCTTATTATTATCAATCTAACTCGTATTATTAGCCATACTATGCTTATATGATCGATAGAACGACAATTACTATACTTATTACTCTTATTATTATCAATCTAACTCTTTTTATTAGCCATATTATGCAAATCTGATCGATAGAACGACAATTACTATACTTATTACTCTTATTATTATCAATCTCACTCATATTATTAGCCATATTATGCTTAAATGGTCGATAGAACGACAATTACTATACCTTTTACTCTTATTATTATTAATCTAACTGATATTATTAACCATATTATGCAGATATGATCTATAGAACGACAATTACTATACTCATTACTCTTATTATTATCAATCTAACTCATATTATAAGCCATATTATGCTTATATGATCGATAGGACGACAATTACTATACTCATTTCTCTTATAATTATTAATCTAACTCATATTATTAGCCATACTATGCTTATATGATCGATAGAACGACAATTACTATACTTATTCCTCTTATTATTATCAATCTAACTCTTTTTATTAGCCATATTATGCTTACGTGATCGATAGAACGACAATTACTATACTTATTACTCTTCTTATTATAAGTCTAACTCATATTATTAGCCATATTATGCTTATGTGGTCGATAGAACGACAATTACTATACTTATTACTCTTATTATTATCAATCTAACTCGTATTATTAGCCATACTATGCTTATATGATCGATAGAACGACAATTACTATACTTATTACTCTTATTATTATCAATCTAACTCTTTGTTATTAGCCATATTATGCTTATGTGATCGATAGAACGACAATTACTATACTTATTACTCTTATTATTATCAATCTAACTCATATTATTAACCATATTATGCAAATCTGATCGATAGAACGACAATTACTATACTTATTACTCTTATTATTATCAACCTAACTCTTTTTATTAGCCATATTATGCTTATGTGATCGATAGAACGACAATTACTATACTTATTACTCTTCTTATTATCAATCTAACTCATATTATTAGCCATATTATGCTTATGTGGTCGATAGAACGACTATTACTATACTTATTACTCTTATTATTATCAATCTAACTCGTATTATTAGCCATACTATGCTTATATGATCGATAGAACGACAATTACTATACTTATTACTCTTATTATTATCAATCTAACTCATATTATTACCCATATTATGCCTATATGATCGGTAGAACTACAATTACTATACTGATTACTCTTATTATTATCAATCTAACTCATATTATTAACCATATTATGCAAATATGATCGATAGAACGACAATTACTATACTTATTACTCTTATTATTATCAATCTAACTGATATTATTAACCATATTATGCAGATATGATCTATAGAACGACAATTACTATACTCATTACTCTTATTATTATCAATCTAACTCATATTATAAGCCACATTATGCTTATATGATCGATAGGACGACAATTACTATACTCATTTCTCTTATAATTATTAATCTAACTCATATTATTAGCCATACTATGCTTATATGATCGATAGAACGACAATTACTATACTTATTACTCTTATTGTTATCAATCTAACTCTTTTTATTAGCCATATTATGCTTACGTGATCGATAGAACGACAATTACTATACTTATTACTCTTCTTATTATAAATCTAACTCATATTATTAGCCATATTATGCTTATGTGGTCGATAGAACGACAATTACTATACTTATTACCCTTATTATTATCAATCTAACTCGTATTATTAGCCATACTATGCTTATATGATCGATAGAACGACAATTACTATACTTATTACTCTTATTATTATCAATCTAACTCTTTTTATTAGCCATATTATGCAAATCTGATCGATAGAACGACAATTACTATACTTATTACTCTTATTATTATCAATCTCACTCATATTATTAGCCATATTATGCTTAAATGGTCGATAGAACGACAATTACTATACTTTTTACTCTTATTATTATCAATCTAACTGATATTATTAACCATATTATGCAGATATGATCTATAGAGCGACAATTACTATACTCATTACTCTTATTATTATCAATCTACCTCATATTATTAGCCATATTATGCCTATATGATCGACAGAACTACAATTACTATACTGATTACTCTTATTATTATCAATCTAACTCATATTATTAACCATATTATGCAAATATGATCGATAGAACGACAATTACTATACTTATTACTCTTATTATTATCAATCTAACTCATATTATTAGCCATATTATGCAGATATGATTGATAGAACTACAATTAATATACTTATTGCTCTTATTATTATCAATCTAGCTCATATTACTGACCATATCATGCAAATCTGATCGATAGAACGACAATTACTATACTTATTACTCTTATTATTATCAATCTCACTCATATTATTAGCCACATTATGC
>NW_027474276.1:0-61001 GCF_050947335.1 Megachile rotundata | reverse complement strand
TCTTATTATTATCAATTTAACTCATATTATTAGCCATATTATGCTTATGTGATCGATAGAACGACAATTACTATACTTATTACTCCTATTATTATCAATCAAACTCATATTATTAGCCATACTATGCTTATATGATCGATGGAACGACAATTACTATGCTCACCACTCTTATTATTATCAATCTAACTCATATTATTAGCCATATTATGCTTATGTGATCGATAGAACGACAATTACTATACTTATTGCTCATATTATTATCAATCTAACTCATATTATTAGCCATTTTATGCTTATATGATCGGGAGAACGACAATTACTATACTTATTACACTCACTATTATCAATCTAACTCATATTATTAGCCACATTATGCTTATATGATCGACAGAACGACAATTACTATACTTATTACACTAACTATTATCAATCTAACTCATATTATTAGCCATATTATGCTTATATGATCGTAGAACGATAATTACTATACTTATTTCTCTTATTATTATCAATCTAACTCATATTATTAGCCATATTATGCTTATATGACCGATCGAACTACAATTACTATACATATTACTCTTATTATTATCAATCTAGCTCATATTATTAACCATATTATGCAGATATGATCGAGAGAACTACAAGTACTATACTCATGACTCTTATTATTATCAATCTAACTAATATTATTAGCAATATTATGCTTGTATGATCGGTAGAACGATAATTACTATACTTATTACTCTTATTATTATCAATCTAACTCATATTATTAGCCATATTATGCTTATATGATCGATAGAACGACAATTACTATACTCATTACTCTTATCATTATCAATCTAACTCAAATTATTAGCCATATTATGCTTATATGAACGATAGAACTACAATTACTATACTTATTACTCTTCTTATTATCAATCTAGCTCATATTATTAACCATATTATGCAGACATGATCGATAGAACTACAACTACTATACTCATTACTCTTCGTATTATCAATCTAACTCATATTATTAGCCATATTATGCTTATGTGATCAATAGAACGACAATTACTATACTTTTTACTCTGATTATTATCAATCTAACTCATATTATTAGCCATACTATGCTTATATGATCGATAGAACGACAATTACTATACTTATTACTCTTATTATTATCAACCTAACTCATATTATTAGCCTAATTATGCTTATATGATCGATAGAACGACAATTACTATACTCATTACTCTTACTACTATCAATCTAACTCATATTATTAGCCATTTTATGCTTATATGATCGAGAGAACGACAATTACTATACTTATTACACTCACTATTATCAATCTAACTCATATTATTAACCATATTATGCTTATATGATCGACAGAACGTCAATTACTATACTTATTACACTAACTATTATCAATCTAACTCAGATTATTAGCCATATTATGCTTATATGATCGACAGAACGACAATTACTATACTTAATACACTAACTATTATCAATCTAACTCATATTATTAGCCATATTATGCTTATATGATCGATGGAACGACAATTACTATACTCATTACTCTTACTATTATCAATCTAACTCATATTATGAGCCATTTTATGCTTATATGATCGAGAGATCGACAATTTCTATGCTCACTACTCTTATTATTATCAATCTAACTCATATTATTAGCCATATTATGCTTATATGATCGATAGAACGACAATTACTATAGTTTTTACTCTTATTATTATCAATCTAACTCATATTATTAGCCATACTATGCTTATATGATCGATAGAACTACAAGTACTATACTCATGACTCTTATTATTATCAATCTAACTAATATTATTAGCCATATTATGCTTGTATGATCGGTAGAACGATAATTACTATACTTATTACTCTTATTATTATCAATCTAACTCATATTATTAGCCATTTTATGCTTATTTGATCGATAGAACGACAATTACTATACTCACAACTCTTATTATTATCAATCTAACTAATATTATTAGCCATATTATGCTTATGTGATCGATAGAACGAC
Source organism: Megachile rotundata (assembly GCF_050947335.1). Classification (NCBI taxonomy): domain Eukaryota; kingdom Metazoa; phylum Arthropoda; class Insecta; order Hymenoptera; family Megachilidae; genus Megachile; species Megachile rotundata. Next base: position 58,945 of record NW_027474276.1, on the reverse strand, counting down.
AATTACTATACTTATTACTCTTATTACTATCAATCTAACTCATATTATTAACCATATTATGCTTATATGATCGATAGAACGACAATTACTATACTTATTACTCTTGTTATTATCAATCTAGCTCATATTATTAACCATATTATGCAGACATGATCGATAGAACTACAGCTACTATACTCATTACTCTTATTATTATCAATCTAACTCATATTATTAGCCATACTATGCTTATATGATCGATAGAACTACAAGTACTATACTCATGACTCTTATTATTATCAATCTAACTTATATTATTAGCCATATTATGCTTGTATGATCGGTAGAACGATAATTACTATACTTATTACTCTTATTATTATCAATCTAACTCATATTATTAGCCATATTATGCTTATATGATCGATAGGACGACAATTTCTATACTCATTACTCTTATTATTATCAATCTAACTCATATTATTAGCCATATTATGCTTATATGATGGGTAGAACGATAATTACTATACTTACTACACTTATTATTATCAATCTAACTCAAATTATTAGCCACATTATGCTTATATGATCGATAGAACTACAATTACTATACTTATTACTCTTGTTATTATCAATCTAGCTCATATTATTAACCATATTATGCAGACATGATCGATAGAACTACAGCTACTATACTCATTACTCTTATTATTATCAATCTAACTCATATTATTAGCCATACTATGCTTATATGATCGATAGAACTACAAGTACTATACTCATGACTCTTATTATTATCAATCTAACTAATATTATTAGCCATATTATGCTTGTATGATCGGTAGAACGATAATTACTATACTTATTACTCTTATTATTATCAATCTAACTCATATTATTAGCCATATTATGCTTATATGATCGATAGGACGACAATTTCTATACTCATTACTCTTATTGTTATCAATCTAACTCATATTATTAGCCATATTATGCTTATGTGATCGATAGAACGACAATTACTATACTCATTACTCTTATTATTATCAATCTAACTCATATTATTAGCCATATTATGCTTATGTGATCGATAGAACGACAATTACTATACTTATTACTCTTATTATTATCAATCTAACTCATATTATTAGCCATACTATGCTTATATGATCGATGGAACGACAATTACTATGCTCACTACTCTTATTATTATCAATCTAACTCATATTATTAGCCATATTATGCTTATGTGATCGATAGAACGACAATTACTATACTTATTGCTCATATTATTATCAATCTAACTCATATTATTAGCCATATTCTGCTTATATGATCGATAGGACGACAATTACTATACTCATTACTCTTATTGTTATCAATCTAACTCATATTATTAGCCATATTATTCTTATGTGATCGATAGAACGACAATTACTATACTTATTGTTCTTATTATTATCAATCTAACTCATATTATTAGCCATGTTATGCTTATATGATCGACAGAACGCCAATTACTATACTCATCACTCTTATTGTTATCAATCTAACTCATATTATTAGCCATATTATGCTTATATGATCAATAGAACGACAATTAAAATACTTTTTACTCTTATTATTATCAATCTAACTCATATTGTTAGCCATATTATGCTTATATGATTGATAGAACGACAATTACTATACTTATTACACTCATTGTTATCAATCTAACTCATATTATTAGCCATATAATGCTTATATGATCGGTAGAACGATAATTACTATACTTATTACTCTTATTATTATCAATCTAACTCATATTATTAGCCATACTATGCTTATATGATCGATAGAACGACAATTACTATACTCACAACTCTTATTATTATCAATCTAACTAATATTATTAGCCACATTATGCTTATATGATCGATAGAACTACAATTACTATACTTATTACTCTTGTTATTATCAATCTAGCTCATATTATTAACCATATTATGCAGACATGATCGATAGAACTACAACTACTATACTCATTACTCTTATTATTATCAATTTAACTCATATTATTAGCCATATTATGCTTATGTGATCGATAGAACGACAATTACTATACTTATTACTCCTATTATTATCAATCAAACTCATATTATTAGCCATACTATGCTTATATGATCGATGGAACGACAATTACTATGCTCACCACTCTTATTATTATCAATCTAACTCATATTATTAGCCATATTATGCTTATGTGATCGATAGAACGACAATTACTATACTTATTGCTCATATTATTATCAATCTAACTCATATTATTAGCCATTTTATGCTTATATGATCGGGAGAACGACAATTACTATACTTATTACACTCACTATTATCAATCTAACTCATATTATTAGCCACATTATGCTTATATGATCGACAGAACGACAATTACTATACTTATTACACTAACTATTATCAATCTAACTCATATTATTAGCCATATTATGCTTATATGATCGGTAGAACGATAATTACTATACTTATTTCTCTTATTATTATCAATCTAACTCATATTATTAGCCATATTATGCTTATATGACCGATCGAACTACAATTACTATACATATTACTCTTATTATTATCAATCTAGCTCATATTATTAACCATATTATGCAGATATGATCGAGAGAACTACAAGTACTATACTCATGACTCTTATTATTATCAATCTAACTAATATTATTAGCCATATTATGCTTGTATGATCGGTAGAACGATAATTACTATACTTATTACTCTTATTATTATCAATCTAACTCATATTATTAGCCATATTATGCTTATATGATCGATAGAACGACAATTACTATACTCATTACTCTTATCATTATCAATCTAACTCAAATTATTAGCCATATTATGCTTATATGAACGATAGAACTACAATTACTATACTTATTACTCTTCTTATTATCAATCTAGCTCATATTATTAACCATATTATGCAGACATGATCGATAGAACTACAACTACTATACTCATTACTCTTCGTATTATCAATCTAACTCATATTATTAGCCATATTATGCTTATGTGATCAATAGAACGACAATTACTATACTTTTTACTCTGATTATTATCAATCTAACTCATATTATTAGCCATACTATGCTTATATGATCGATAGAACGACAATTACTATACTTATTACTCTTATTATTATCAACCTAACTCATATTATTAGCCTAATTATGCTTATATGATCGATAGAACGACAATTACTATACTCATTACTCTTACTACTATCAATCTAACTCATATTATTAGCCATTTTATGCTTATATGATCGAGAGAACGACAATTACTATACTTATTACACTCACTGTTATCAATCTAACTCATATTATTAACCATATTATGCTTATATGATCGACAGAACGTCAATTACTATACTTATTACGCTAACTATTATCAATCTAACTCATATTATTAGCCATATTATGCTTATATGATCGATAGAACGACAATTACTATACTTTTTACTCTTATTATTATCAATCTAACTCAAATTATTAGCCACATTATGCTTATATGATCGATAGAACTACAATTACTATACTTATTACTCTTGTTATTATCAATCTAGCTCATATTATTAACCATATTATGCAGACATGATCGATAGAACTACAACTACTATACTCATTACTCCTATTATTATCAATTTAACTCATATTATTAGCCATATTATGCTTATGTGATCGATGGAACGACAATTACTATACTTATTACACTCACTATTATCAATCTAACTCATATTATTAACCATATTATGCTTATATGATCGAGAGAACGACAATTACTATACTTATTACACTCACTATTATCAATCTAACTCATATTATTAACCATATTATGCTTATATGATCGACAGAACGTCAATTACTATACTTATTACACTAACTATTATCAATCTAACTCAGATTATTAGCCATATTATGCTTATATGATCGACAGAACGACAATTACTATACTTAATACACTAACTATTATCAATCTAACTCATATTATTAGCCATATTATGCTTATATGATCGATAGAACGACAATTACTATACTCATTACTCTTACTATTATCAATCTAACTCATATTATGAGCCATTTTATGCTTATATGATCGAGAGATCGACAATTTCTATGCTCACTACTCTTATTATTATCAATCTAACTCATATTATTAGCCATATTATGCTTATATGATCGATAGAACGACAATTACTATAGTTTTTACTCTTATTATTATCAATCTAACTCATATTATTAGCCATACTATGCTTATATGATCGATAGAACTACAAGTACTATACTCATGACTCTTATTATTATCAATCTAACTAATATTATTAGCCATATTATGCTTGTATGATCGGTAGAACGATAATTACTATACTTATTACTCTTATTATTATCAATCTAACTCATATTATTAGCCATTTTATGCTTATTTGATCGATAGAACGACAATTACTATACTCACAACTCTTATTATTATCAATCTAACTAATATTATTAGCCATATTATGCTTATGTGATCGATAGAACGACAATTACTATACTTATTACTCTTATTACTATCAATCTAACTCATATTATTAGCCATACTATGCTTATATGATCGATAGAACGACAATTACTATACTATTTACTCTTATTATTATCAACCTAACTCATATTATTAGCCATATTATGCTTATATGATTGATAGAACGACAATTACTATACTTATTACACTCATTGTTATCAATCTAACTCATATTATTAACCATATTATGCTTATATGATCGATAGAACGACAATTACTATACTTATTACTCTTGTTATTATCAATCTAGCTCATATTATTAACCATATTATGCAGACATGATCGATAGAACTACAGCTACTATACTCATTACTCTTATTATTATCAATCTAACTCATATTATTAGCCATACTATGCTTATATGATCGATAGAACTACAAGTACTATACTCATGACTCTTATTATTATCAATCTAACTTATATTATTAGCCATATTATGCTTGTATGATCGGTAGAACGATAATTACTATACTTATTACTCTTATTATTATCAATCTAACTCATATTATTAGCCATATTATGCTTATATGATCGATAGGACGACAATTTCTATACTCATTACTCTTATTATTATCAATCTAACTCATATTATTAGCCATACTATGCTTATATGATCGATAGAACGTCAATTACTATACTTATTACTCTTATTATTATCAACCTAACTCGTATTATTAGCCATATTATGCTTATATGATCGATAGAACGACAATTACTATACTCATTACTCTTACTATTATCAATCTAACTCATATTATTAGCCATTTTATGCTTATATGATCGATAGAACGACAATTACTATACTCACAACTCTTATTATTATCAATCTAACTAATATTATTAGCCATATTATGCTTATGTGATCGATAGAACGACAATTACTATACTTATTACTCTTATTACTATCAATCTAACTCATATTATTAGCCATACTATGCTTATATGATCGATAGAACGACAATTACTATACTTTTTACTCTTATTATTATCAACCTAACTCATATTATTAGCCATATTATGCTTATATGATTGATAGAACGACAATTACTATACTTATTACACTCATTGTTATCAATCTAACTCATATTATTAACCATATTATGCTTATATGATCGGTAGAACGATAATTACTATACTTATTACACTTATTATTATCAATCTAACTCAAATTATTAGCCACATTATGCTAATATGATCGATAGAACTACAATTACTATACTTATTACTCTTGTTATTATCAATCTAGCTCATATTATTAACCATATTATGCAGACATGATCGATAGAACTACAGCTACTATACTCATTACTCTTATTATTATCAATCTAACTCATATTATTAGCCATACTATGCTTATATGATCGATAGAACTACAAGTACTATACTCATGACTCTTATTATTATCAATCTAACTAATATTATTAGCCATATTATGCTTGTATGATCGGTAGAACGATAATTACTATACTTATTACTCTTATTATTATCAATCTAACTCATATTATTAGCCATATTATGCTTGTATGATCGGTAGAACGATAATTACTATACTTATTACTCTTATTGTTATCAATCTAACTCATATTATTAGCCATATTATGCTTATGTGATCGATAGAACGACAATTACTATACTTATTGTTCTTATTATTATCAATCTAACTCATATTATTAGCCATATTATGCTTATATGATCGACAGAACGCCAATTACTATACTCATCACTCTTATTGTTATCAATCTAACTGATATTATTAGCCATATTATGCTTATATGATCAATAGAACGACAATTACTATACTTTTTACTCTTAATATTATCAATCTAACACATATTAATAATCATATTATGCTTATATGAGCAATAGAACTACAATTACTATACTTATTACACTCACTATTATCAATCTAACTCATATTATTAGCCATATTATGCTTATATTATCGACAGAACGACAATTACTATACTTATTACACTAACTATTATCAATCTAACTCATATTATTAGCCATATTATGCTTATATGATCGGTAGAACGATAATTACTATACCTATTTCTCTTATTATTATCAATCTAACTCATATTATTAGCCACATTATGCTTGTATGATCGGTGGAACGATAATTACTATACTTATTACTCTTATTATTATCAATCTAACTCATATTATTAGCCATATTATGCTTATATGACCGATCGAACTACAATTACTATACATATTACTCTTATTATTATCAATCTAGCTCATATTATTAACCATATTATGCAGATATGATCGAGAGAACTACAAGTACTATACTCATGACTCTTATTATTATCAATCTAACTAATATTATTAGCCATATTATGCTTGTATGATCGGTAGAACGATAATTACTATACATATTACTCTTCTTATTATCAATCTAACTCATATTATTAGCCATATTATGCTTATATGATCGATAGAACGACAATTACTATACTCATTACTCTTATTATTATCAATCTAACTCATATTATTAGCCATATTATGCTTATGTGATCGATAGAACGACAATTACTATACTTATTACTCTTATTATTATCAATCTAGCTCATATTATTAGCCATACTATGCTTATATGATCGATAGAACGACAATTACTATGCTCACTACTCTTATTATTATCAATCTAACTCATATTATTAGCCATATTACGCTTATGTGATCGATAGAACGACAATTACTATACTTATTGCTCTTATTATTATCAATCTAACTCATATTATTAGCCATATTATGCTTATATGATCGACAGAACGCCAATTACTATACTCATTACTCTTATTGTTATCAATCTAACTCATATTATTAGCCATATTATGCTTATATGATCGATAGAACGACAATTACTATACTCACAACTCTTATTATTATCAATCTAACTAATATTATTAGCCATATTATGCTTGTCCGATCGGTAGAACGATAATTACTATACTTATTACTCTTATTATTATCAATCTAACTCATATTATTAGCCATACTATGCTTATATGATCGATAGAACTACAAGTACTATACTCATGACTCTTATTATTATCAATCTAACTAATATTATTAGCCATATTATGCTTGTATGATCGGTAGAACGATAATTACTATACTTATTACTCTTATTATTATCAATCTAACTCATATTATTAGCCATATTATGCTTATATGATCGATAGGACGACAATTTCTATACTCATTACTCTTATTGTTATCAATCTAACTCATATTATTAGCCATATTATGCTTATGTGATCGATAGAACGACAATTACTATACTCATTACTCTTATTATTATCAATCTAACTCATATTATTAGCCATATTATGCTTATGTGATCGATAGAACGACAATTACTATACTTATTACTCTTATTATTATCAATCTAACTCATATTATTAGCCATACTATGCTTATATGATCGATGGAACGACAATTACTATGCTCACTACTCTTATTATTATCAATCTAACTCATATTATTAGCCATATTATGCTTATGTGATCGATAGAACGACAATTACTATACTTATTGCTCATATTATTATCAATCTAACTCATATTATTAGCCATATTCTGCTTATATGATCGATAGGACGACAATTACTATACTCATTACTCTTATTGTTATCAATCTAACTCATATTATTAGCCATATTATGCTTATGTGATCGATAGAACGACAATTACTATACTTATTGTTCTTATTATTATCAATCTAACTCATATTATTAGCCATATTATGCTTATATGATCGACAGAACGCCAATTACTATACTCATCACTCTTATTGTTATCAATCTAACTCATATTATTAGCCATATTATGCTTATATGATCAATAGAACGACAATTAAAATACTTTTTACTCTTATTATTATCAATCTAACTCATATTATTAACCATATTATGCAGATATGATCGATAGAACTACAACTACTATACTCATTACTCTTATTATTATCAATCTAACTCATATTGTTAGCCATATTATGCTTATATGATTGATAGAACGACAATTACTATACTTATTACACTCATTGTTATCAATCTAACTCATATTATTAGCCATATAATGCTTATATGATCGGTAGAACGATAATTACTATACTTATTTCTCTTATTATTATCAATCTAACTCATATTATTAGCCACATTATGCTTGTATGATCGGTGGAACGATAATTACTATACTTATTACTCTTATTATTATCAATCTAACTCATATCATTAGCCATATTATGCTTATATGACCGATCGAACTACAATTACCATACATATTACTCTTATTATTATCAATCTAGCTCATATTATTAACCATATTATGCAGACATGATCGATAGAACTACAACCACTATACTCATTACTCTTATTATTATCAATCTAACTCATATTATTAGCCATATTATGCTTATGTGATCAATAGAACGACAATTACTATACTCATTACTCTTACTATTATCAATCTAACTCATATTATTAGCCATTTTATGCTTATATGATCGATAGAACGACAATTACTATACTCATAACTCTTATTATTATCAATCTAACTCATATTATTAGCCATATTATGCTTATGTGATCAATAGAACGACAATTACTATACTTTTTACTCTGATTATTATCAATCTAACTCATATTATTAGCCATACTATGCTTATATGATCGATAGAACGTCAATTACTATACTTATTACTCTTATTATTATCAACCTAACTCGTATTATTAGCCATATTATGCTTATATGATCGATAGAACGACAATTACTATACTCATTACTCTTACTATTATCAATCTAACTCATATTATTAGCCATTTTATGCTTATATGATCGATAGAACGACAATTACTATACTCACAACTCTTATTATTATCAATCTAACTAATATTATTAGCCATATTATGCTTATGTGATCGATAGAACGACAATTACTATACTTATTACTCTTATTACTATCAATCTAACTCATATTATTAGCCATACTATGCTTATATGATCGATAGAACGACAATTACTATACTTTTTACTCTTATTATTATCAACCTAACTCATATTATTAGCCATATTATGCTTATATGATTGATAGAACGACAATTACTATACTTATTACACTCATTGTTATCAATCTAACTCATATTATTAACCATATTATGCTTATATGATCGGTAGAACGATAATTACTATACTTATTACACTTATTATTATCAATCTAACTCAAATTCTTAGCCACATTATGCTAATATGATCGATAGAACTACAATTACTATACTTATTACTCTTGTTATTATCAATCTAGCTCATATTATTAACCATATTATGCAGACATGATCGATAGAACTACAGCTACTATACTCATTACTCTTATTATTATCAATCTAACTCATATTATTAGCCATACTATGCTTATATGATCGATAGAACTACAAGTACTATACTCATGACTCTTATTATTATCAATCTAACTAATATTATTAGCCATATTATGCTTGTATGATCGGTAGAACGATAATTACTATACTTATTACTCTTATTATTATCAATCTAACTCATATTATTAGCCATATTATGCTTGTATGATCGGTAGAACGATAATTACTATACTTATTACTCTTATTGTTATCAATCTAACTCATATTATTAGCCATATTATGCTTATATTATCGACAGAACGACAATTACTATACTTATTACACTAACTATTATCAATCTAACTCATATTATTAGCCATATTATGCTTATATGATCGGTTAGAACGATAATTACTATACCTATTTCTCTTATTATTATCAATCTAACTCATATTATTAGCCACATTATGCTTGTATGATCGGTGGAACGATAATTACTATACTTATTACTCTTATTATTATCAATCTAACTCATATTATTAGCCATATTATGCTTATATGACCGATCGAACTACAATTACTATACATATTACTCTTATTATTATCAATCTAGCTCATATTATTAACCATATTATGCAGATATGATCGAGAGAACTACAAGTACTATACTCATGACTCTTATTATTATCAATCTAACTAATATTATTAGCCATATTATGCTTGTATGATCGGTAGAACGATAATTACTATACATATTACTCTTCTTATTATCAATCTAACTCATATTATTAGCCATATTATGCTTATATGATCGATAGAACGACAATTACTATACTCATTACTCTTATTATTATCAATCTAACTCATATTATTAGCCATATTATGCTTATGTGATCGATAGAACGACAATTACTATACTTATTACTCTTATTATTATCAATCTAGCTCATATTATTAGCCATACTATGCTTATATGATCGATAGAACGACAATTACTATGCTCACTACTCTTATTATTATCAATCTAACTCATATTATTAGCCATATTACGCTTATGTGATCGATAGAACGACAATTACTATACTTATTGCTCTTATTATTATCAATCTAACTCATATTATTAGCCATATTATGCTTATATGATCGACAGAACGCCAATTACTATACTCATTACTCTTATTGTTATCAATCTAACTCATATTATTAGCCATATTATGCTTATATGATCGATAGAACGACAATTACTATACTCACAACTCTTATTATTATCAATCTAACTAATATTATTAGCCATATTATGCTTGTCCGATCGGTAGAACGATAATTACTATACTTATTACTCTTATTATTATCAATCTAACTCATATTATTAGCCATATTATGCTTATATGATCGATAGAACGACAATTACTATACTCATTACTCTTATTATTATCAATCTAACTCATACTATTAGCCATATTATGCTTATGTGATCGATAGAACGACAATTACTATACTTATTACTCTTATTATTATCAATCTAACTCATATCTTTAGCCATACTATGCTCATATGATCGATAGAACGACAATTACTATGCTCACTACTCTTATTATTATCAATCTAACTGATATTATTAGCCATATTACGCTTATGTGATCGATAGAACGACAATTACTATACTTATTGCTCTTATTATTATCAATCTAACTCATATTATTAGCCATATTATGCTTATATGATCGACAGAACGCCAATTACTGTACTCATTACTCTTATTGTTATCAATCTAACTCATATTATTAGCCATATTATGCTTATATGATCGATAGAACGACAATTACTATACTCACAACTCTTATTATTATCAATCTAACTAATATTATTAGCCATATTATGCTTATATGATCGATAGAACGACAATTACTATACTTATTACTCTTATTATTATCAATCTAACTCATATTATTAGCCATACTATGCTTATATGATCGATAGAACGACAATTACTATACTCACAACTCTTATTATTATCAATCTAACTAATATTATTAGCCACATTATGCTTATATGATCGATAGAACTACAATTACTATACTTATTACTCTTGTTATTATCAATCTAGCTCATATTATTAACCATATTATGCAGACATGATCGATAGAACTACAACTACTATACTCATTACTCTTATTATTATCAATTTAACTCATATTATTAGCCATATTATGCTTATGTGATCGATAGAACGACAATTGCTATACTTATTACTCCTATTATTATCAATCAAACTCATATTATTAGCCATACTATGCTTATATGATCGATGGAACGACAATTACTATGCTCACCACTCTTATTATTATCAATCTAACTCATATTATTAGCCATATTATGCTTATGTGATCGATAGAACGACAATTACTATACTTATTGCTCATATTATTATCAATCTAACTCATATTATTAGCCATTTTATGCTTATATGATCGGGAGAACGACAATTACTATACTTATTACACTCACTATTATCAATCTAACTCATATTATTAGCCACATTATGCTTATATGATCGACAGAACGACAATTACTATACTTATTACACTAACTATTATCAATCTAACTCATATTATTAGCCATATTATGCTTATATGATCGGTAGAACGATAATTACTATACTTATTTCTCTTATTATTATCAATCTAACTCATATTATTAGCCACATTATGCTTGTATGATCGGTGGAACGATAATTACTATACTTATTACTCTTATTATTATCAATCTAACTCATATTATTAGCCATATTATGCTTATATGACCGATCGAACTACAATTACTATACATATTACTCTTATTATTATCAATCTAGCTCATATTATTAACCATATTATGCAGATATGATCGAGAGAACTACAAGTACTATACTCATGACTCTTATTATTATCAATCTAACTAATATTATTAGCCATATTATGCTTGTATGATCGGTAGAACGATAATTACTATACTTATTACTCTTATTATTATCAATCTAACTCATATTATTAGCCATATTATGCTTATATGATCGATAGAACGACAATTACTATACTCATTACTCTTATTATTATCAATCTAACTCATATTATTAGCCATATTATGCTTATAGGATCGATAGAACGACAATTACTATACTCACAACTCTTATTATTATCAATCTAACTAATATTATTAGCCACATTATGCTTATATGATCGATAGAACTACAATTACTATACTTATTACTCTTGTTATTATCAATCTAGCTCATATTATTAACCATATTATGCAGATATGATCGGGAGAAATACAAGTATTATACTCATGACTCTTATTATTATCAATCAAACTCATATTATTAGCCATACTATGCTTATATGATCGACAGAACGCCAATTACTATACTCATTACTCTTATTGTTATCAATCTAACTCATATTATTAGCCATATTATGCTTATATGATCGATAGAACGACAATTACTATACTCACAACTCTTATTATTATCAATCTAACTAATATTATTAGCCATATTATGCTTGTCCGATCGGTAGAACGATAATTACTATACTTATTACTCTTATTATTATCAATCTAACTCATATTATTAGCCATATTATGCTTATATGATCGATAGAACGACAATTACTATACTCATTACTCTTATTATTATCAATCTAACTCATACTATTAGCCATATTATGCTTATGTGATCGATAGAACGACAATTACTATACTTATTACTCTTATTATTATCAATCTAACTCATATCTTTAGCCATACTATGCTCATATGATCGATAGAACGACAATTACTATGCTCACTACTCTTATTATTATCAATCTAACTGATATTATTAGCCATATTACGCTTATGTGATCGATAGAACGACAATTACTATACTTATTGCTCTTATTATTATCAATCTAACTCATATTATTAGCCATATTATGCTTATATGATCGACAGAACGCCAATTACTGTACTCATTACTCTTATTGTTATCAATCTAACTCATATTATTAGCCATATTATGCTTATATGATCGATAGAACGACAATTACTATACTCACAACTCTTATTATTATCAATCTAACTAATATTATTAGCCATATTATGCTTATATGATCGATAGAACGACAATTACTATACTTATTACTCTTATTATTATCAATCTAACTCATATTATTAGCCATACTATGCTTATATGATCGATAGAACGACAATTACTATACTCACAACTCTTATTATTATCAATCTAACTAATATTATTAGCCACATTATGCTTATATGATCGATAGAACGACAATTACTGTACTCATTACTCTTATTGTTATCAATCTAACTCATATTATTAGCCATATTATGCTTATATGATCGATAGAACGACAATTACTATACTCATGACTCTTATTATTATCAATCAAACTCATATTATTAGCCATACTATGCTTATATGATCGACAGAACGCCAATTACTATACTCATTACTCTTATTGTTATCAATCTAACTCATATTATTAGCCATATTATGCTTATATGATCGATAGAACGACAATTACTATACTCACAACTCTTATTATTATCAATCTAACTAATATTATTAGCCATATTATGCTTGTCCGATCGGTAGAACGATAATTACTATACTTATTACTCTTATTATTATCAATCTAACTCATATTATTAGCCATATTATGCTTATATGATCGATAGAACGACAATTACTATACTCATTACTCTTATTATTATCAATCTAACTCATACTATTAGCCATATTATGCTTATGTGATCGATAGAACGACAATTACTATACTTATTACTCTTATTATTATCAATCTAACTCATATCTTTAGCCATACTATGCTCATATGATCGATAGAACGACAATTACTATGCTCACTACTCTTATTATTATCAATCTAACTGATATTATTAGCCATATTACGCTTATGTGATCGATAGAACGACAATTACTATACTTATTGCTCTTATTATTATCAATCTAACTCATATTATTAGCCATATTATGCTTATATGATCGACAGAACGCCAATTACTGTACTCATTACTCTTATTGTTATCAATCTAACTCATATTATTAGCCATATTATGCTTATATGATCGATAGAACGACAATTACTATACTCACAACTCTTATTATTATCAATCTAACTAATATTATTAGCCATATTATGCTTATATGATCGATAGAACGACAATTACTATACTTATTACTCTTATTATTATCAATCTAACTCATATTATTAGCCATACTATGCTTATATGATCGATAGAACGACAATTACTATACTCACAACTCTTATTATTATCAATCTAACTAATATTATTAGCCACATTATGCTTATATGATCGATAGAACTACAATTACTATACTTATTACTCTTGTTATTATCAATCTAGCTCATATTATTAACCATATTATGCAGACATGATCGATAGAACTACAACTACTATACTCATTACTCTTATTATTATCAATTTAACTCATATTATTAGCCATATTATGCTTATGTGATCGATAGAACGACAATTGCTATACTTATTACTCCTATTATTATCAATCAAACTCATATTATTAGCCATACTATGCTTATATGATCGATGGAACGACAATTACTATGCTCACCACTCTTATTATTATCAATCTAACTCATATTATTAGCCATATTATGCTTATGTGATCGATAGAACGACAATTACTATACTTATTGCTCATATTATTATCAATCTAACTCATATTATTAGCCATTTTATGCTTATATGATCGGGAGAACGACAATTACTATACTTATTACACTCACTATTATCAATCTAACTCATATTATTAGCCACATTATGCTTATATGATCGACAGAACGACAATTACTATACTTATTACACTAACTATTATCAATCTAACTCATATTATTAGCCATATTATGCTTATATGATCGGTAGAACGATAATTACTATACTTATTTCTCTTATTATTATCAATCTAACTCATATTATTAGCCACATTATGCTTGTATGATCGGTGGAACGATAATTACTATACTTATTACTCTTATTATTATCAATCTAACTCATATTATTAGCCATATTATGCTTATATGACCGATCGAACTACAATTACTATACATATTACTCTTATTATTATCAATCTAGCTCATATTATTAACCATATTATGCAGATATGATCGAGAGAACTACAAGTACTATACTCATGACTCTTATTATTATCAATCTAACTAATATTATTAGCCATATTATGCTTGTATGATCGGTAGAACGATAATTACTATACTTATTACTCTTATTATTATCAATCTAACTCATATTATTAGCCATATTATGCTTATATGATCGATAGAACGACAATTACTATACTCATTACTCTTATTATTATCAATCTAACTCATATTATTAGCCATATTATGCTTATAGGATCGATAGAACGACAATTACTATACTCACAACTCTTATTATTATCAATCTAACTAATATTATTAGCCACATTATGCTTATATGATCGATAGAACTACAATTACTATACTTATTACTCTTGTTATTATCAATCTAGCTCATATTATTAACCATATTATGCAGATATGATCGGGAGAACTACAAGTATTATACTCATGACTCTTATTATTATCAATCAAACTCATATTATTAGCCATACTATGCTTATATGAACGATGGAACGACAATTACTATGCTCACCACTCTTATTATTATCAATCTAACTCATATTATTAGCCATATTATGCTTATGTGATCGATAGAACGACAATTACTATACTTGTTGCTCATATTATTATCAATCTAACTCATATTATTAGCCATATTCTGCTCATATGATCGATAGGACGACAATTACTATACTCATTACTCTTATTGTTATCAATCTAACTCATATTATTAGCCATATTATGCTTATATGATCGACAGAACGACAATTACTATACTTAATACACTAGCTATTATCAATCTAACTCATATTATTAGCCATATTATGCTTATATGATCGATAGAACGACAATTACTATACTCATTACTCTTACTATTATCAATCTAACTCATATTATTAGCCATTTTATGCTTATATGATCGATAGAACGACAATTACTATACTCACAACTCTTATTTATTATCAATCTAACTAATATTATTAGCCATATTATGCTTATGTGATCGATAGAACGACAATTACTATACTTATTACTCTTATTACTATCAATCTAACTCATATTATTAGCCATACTATGCTTATATGATCGATAGAACGACAATTACTATACTTTTTACTCTTATTATTATCAACCTAACTCATATTATTAGCCATATTATGCTTATATGATCGACAGAACGCCAATTACTATACTCATCACTCTTATTGTTATCAATCTAACTCATATTATTAGCCATATTATGCTTATATGATCAATAGAACGACAATTACTATACTTTTTACTCTTATTATTATCAATCTAACTCATATTATTAACCACATTATGCAGATATGATCGATAGAACTACAACTACTATACTCATTACTCTTATTATTATCAATCTAACTCATATTGTTAGCCATATTATGCTTATATGATTGATAGAACGACAATTACTATACTTATTACACTCATTGTTACCAATCTAACTCATATTATTAGCCATATAATGCTTATATGATCGGTAGAACGATAATTACTATACTTATTTCTCTTATTATTATCAATCTAACTCATATTATTAGCCACATTATGCTTGTATGATCGGTGGAACGATAATTACTATACTTATTACTCTTATTATTATCAATCTAACTCATATTATTAGCCATATTATGCTTATATGACCGATCGAACTACAATTACTATACATATTACTCTTATTATTATCAATCTAGCTCATATTATTAACCATATTATGCAGACATGATCGATAGAACTACAACTACTATACTCATTACTCTTATTATTATCAATCTAACTCATATTATTAGCCATATTATGCTTATGTGATCAATAGAACGACAATTACTATACTCATTACTCTTACTATTATCAATCTAACTCACATTATTAGCCATTTTATGCTTATATGATCGATAGAACGACAATTACTATACTCATAACTCTTATTATTATCAATCTAACTCATATTATTAGCCATATTATGCTTATGTGATCAATAGAACGACAATTACTATACTTTTTACTCTGATTATTATCAATCTAACTCATATTATTAGCCATACTATGCTTATATGATCGATAGAACGACAATTACTATACTTATTACTCTTATTATTATCAACCTAACTCATATTATTAGCCATATTATGCTTATATGATCGATAGAACGACAATTACTATACTCATTACTCTTACTATTATCAATCTAACTCATATTATTAGCCATTTTATGCTTATTTGATCGATAGAACGACAATTACTATACTCACAACTCTTATTATTATCAATCTAACTAATATTATTAGCCATATTATGCTTATGTGATCGATAGAACGACAATTACTATACTTATTACTCTTATTACTATCAATCTAACTCATATTATTAGCCATACTATGCTTATATGATCGATAGAACGACAATTACTATACTATTTACTCTTATTATTATCAACCTAACTCATATTATTAGCCATATTATGCTTATATGATTGATAGAACGACAATTACTATACTTATTACACTCATTGTTATCAATCTAACTCATATTATTAACCATATTATGCTTATATGATCGATAGAACGACAATTACTATACTTAATACACTAACTATTATCAATCTAACTCATATTATTAGCCATATTATGCTTATATGATCGATAGAACGACAATTACTATACTTTTTACTCTTATTATTATCAATCTAACTCATATTATTAGCCATATTATGCTTATATGATGGGTAGAACGATAATTACTATACTTACTACACTTATTATTATCAATCTAACTCAAATTATTAGCCACATTATGCTTATATGATCGATAGAACTACAATTACTATACTTATTACTCTTGTTATTATCAATCTAGCTCATATTATTAACCATATTATGCAGACATGATCGATAGAACTACAGCTACTATACTCATTACTCTTATTATTATCAATCAAACTCATATTATTAGCCATACTATGCTTATATGAACGATGGAACGACAATTACTATGCTCACCACTCTTATTATTATCAATCTAACTCATATTATTAGCCATATTATGCTTATGTGATCGATAGAACGACAATTACTATACTTGTTGCTCATATTATTATCAATCTAACTCATATTATTAGCCATATTATGCTTATATGATCGACAGAACGCCAATTACTATACTCATCACTCTTATTGTTATCAATCTAACTGATATTATTAGCCATATTATGCTTATATGATCAATAGAACGACAATTACTATACTTTTTACTCTTAATATTATCAATCTAACACATATTAATAATCATATTATGCTTATATGAGCAATAGAACTACAATTACTATACTTATTACACTCACTATTATCAATCTAACTCATATTATTAGCCATATTATGCTTATATTATCGACAGAACGACAATTACTATACTTATTACACTAACTATTATCAATCTAACTCATATTATTAGCCATATTATGCTTATATGATCGGTAGAACGATAATTACTATACCTATTTCTCTTATTATTATCAATCTAACTCATATTATTAGCCACATTATGCTTGTATGATCGGTGGAACGATAATTACTATATTTATTACTCTTATTATTATCAATCTAACTCATATTATTAGCCATATTATGCTTATATGACCGATCGAACTACAATTACTATACATATTACTCTTATTATTATCAATCTAGCTCATATTATTAACCATATTATGCAGATATGATCGAGAGAACTACAAGTACTATACTCATGACTCTTATTATTATCAATCTAACTAATATTATTAGCCATATTATGCTTGTATGATCGGTAGAACGATAATTACTATACATATTACTCTTCTTATTATCAATCTAACTCATATTATTAGCCATATTATGCTTATATGATCGATAGAACGACAATTACTATACTCACAACTCTTATTATTATCAATCTAACTAATATTATTAGCCATATTATGCTTGTCCGATCGGTAGAACGATAATTACTATACTTATTACTCTTATTATTATCAATCTAACTCATATTATTAGCCATATTATGCTTATATGATCGATAGAACGACAATTACTATACTCATTACTCTTATTATTATCAATCTAACTCATACTATTAGCCATATTATGCTTATGTGATCGATAGAACGACAATTACTATACTTATTACTCTTATTATTATCAATCTAACTCATATCTTTAGCCATACTATGCTCATATGATCGATAGAACGACAATTACTATGCTCACTACTCTTATTATTATCAATCTAACTGATATTATTAGCCATATTACGCTTATGTGATCGATAGAACGACAATTACTATACTTATTGCTCTTATTATTATCAATCTAACTCATATTATTAGCCATATTATGCTTATATGATCGACAGAACGCCAATTACTGTACTCATTACTCTTATTGTTATCAATCTAACTCATATTATTAGCCATATTATGCTTATATGATCGATAGAACGACAATTACTATACTCACAACTCTTATTATTATCAATCTAACTAATATTATTAGCCATATTATGCTTATATGATCGATAGAACGACAATTACTATACTTATTACTCTTATTATTATCAATCTAACTCATATTATTAGCCATACTATGCTTATATGATCGATAGAACGACAATTACTATACTCACAACTCTTATTATTATCAATCTAACTAATATTATTAGCCACATTATGCTTATATGATCGATAGAACTACAATTACTATACTTATTACTCTTGTTATTATCAATCTAGCTCATATTATTAACCATATTATGCAGACATGATCGATAGAACTACAACTACTATACTCATTACTCTTATTATTATCAATTTAACTCATATTATTAGCCATATTATGCTTATGTGATCGATAGAACGACAATTGCTATACTTATTACTCCTATTATTATCAATCAAACTCATATTATTAGCCATACTATGGTTATATGATCGATGGAACGACAATTACTATGCTCACCACTCTTATTATTATCAATCTAACTCATATTATTAGCCATATTATGCTTATATGATCGATAGAACGACAATTACTATACTCATTACTCTTACTATTATCAATCTAACTCATATTATTAGCCATTTTATGCTTATATGATCGATAGAACGACAATTACTATACTCACAACTCTTATTATTATCAATCTAACTAATATTATTAGCCATATTATGCTTATGTGATCGATAGAACGACAATTACTATACTTATTACTCTTATTACTATCAATGTAACTCATATTATTAGCCATACTATGCTTATATGATCGATAGAACGACAATTACTATACTTTTTACTCTTATTATTATCAACCTAACTCATATTATTAGCCATATTATGCTTATATGATCGACAGAACGCCAATTACTATACTCATCACTCTTATTGTTATCAATCTAACTCATATTATTAGCCATATTATGCTTATATGATCAATAGAACGACAATTACTATACTTTTTACTCTTATTATTATCAATCTAACTCATATTATTAACCACATTATGCAGATATGATCGATAGAACTACAACTACTATACTCATTACTCTTATTATTATCAATCTAACTCATATTGTTAGCCATATTATGCTTATATGATTGATAGAACGACAATTACTATACTTATTACACTCATTGTTATCAATCTAACTCATATTATTAGCCATATAATGCTTATATGATCGGTAGAACGATAATTACTATACTTATTTCTCTTATTATTATCAATCTAACTCATATTATTAGCCACATTATGCTTGTATGATCGGTGGAACGATAATTACTATACTTATTACTCTTATTATTATCAATCTAACTCATATTATTAGCCATATTATGCTTATATGACCGATCGAACTACAATTACTATACATATTACTCTTATTATTATCAATCTAGCTCATATTATTAACCATATTATGCAGACATGATCGATAGAACTACAACTACTATACTCATTACTCTTATTATTATCAATCTAACTCATATTATTAGCCATATTATGCTTATGTGATCAATAGAACGACAATTACTATACTCATTACTCTTACTATTATCAATCTAACTCACATTATTAGCCATTTTATGCTTATATGATCGATAGAACGACAATTGCTATACTCATAACTCTTATTATTATCAATCTAACTCATATTATTAGCCATATTATGCTTATGTGATCAATAGAACGACAATTACTATACTTTTTACTCTGATTATTATCAATCTAACTCATATTATTAGCCATACTATGCTTATATGATCGATAGAACGACAATTACTATACTTATTACTCTTATTATTATCAACCTAACTCATATTATTAGCCATATTATGCTTATATGATCGATAGAACGACAATTACTATACTCATTACTCTTACTATTATCAATCTAACTCATATTATTAGCCATTTTATGCTTATTTGATCGATAGAACGACAATTACTATACTCACAACTCTTATTATTATCAATCTAACTAATATTATTAGCCATATTATGCTTATGTGATCGATAGAACGACAATTACTATACTTATTACTCTTATTACTATCAATCTAACTCATATTATTAGCCATACTATGCTTATATGATCGATAGAACGACAATTACTATACTATTTACTCTTATTATTATCAACCTAACTCATATTATTAGCCATATTATGCTTATATGATTGATAGAACGACAATTACTATACTTATTACACTCATTGTTATCAATCTAACTCATATTATTAACCATATTATGCTTATATGATCGATAGAACGACAATTACTATACTTAATACACTAACTATTATCAATCTAACTCATATTATTAGCCATATTATGCTTATATGATCGATAGAACGACAATTACTATACTTTTTACTCTTATTATTATCAATCTAACTCATATTATTAGCCATATTATGCTTATATGATGGGTAGAACGATAATTACTATACTTACTACACTTATTATTATCAATCTAACTCAAATTATTAGCCACATTATGCTTATATGATCGATAGAACTACAATTACTATACTTATTACTCTTGTTATTATCAATCTAGCTCATATTATTAACCATATTATGCAGACATGATCGATAGAACTACAGCTACTATACTCATTACTCTTATTATTATCAATCAAACTCATATTATTAGCCATACTATGCTTATATGAACGATGGAACGACAATTACTATGCTCACCACTCTTATTATTATCAATCTAACTCATATTATTAGCCATATTATGCTTATGTGATCGATAGAACGACAATTACTATACTTGTTGCTCATATTATTATCAATCTAACTCATATTATTAGCCATATTATGCTTATATGATCGACAGAACGCCAATTACTATACTCATCACTCTTATTGTTATCAATCTAACTGATATTATTAGCCATATTATGCTTATATGATCAATAGAACGACAATTACTATACTTTTTACTCTTAATATTATCAATCTAACACATATTAATAATCATATTATGCTTATATGAGCAATAGAACTACAATTACTATACTTATTACACTCACTATTATCAATCTAACTCATATTATTAGCCATATTATGCTTATATTATCGACAGAACGACAATTACTATACTTATTACACTAACTATTATCAATCTAACTCATATTATTAGCCATATTATGCTTATATGATCGGTAGAACGATAATTACTATACCTATTTCTCTTATTATTATCAATCTAACTCATATTATTAGCCACATTATGCTTGTATGATCGGTGGAACGATAATTACTATATTTATTACTCTTATTATTATCAATCTAACTCATATTATTAGCCATATTATGCTTATATGACCGATCGAACTACAATTACTATACATATTACTCTTATTATTATCAATCTAGCTCATATTATTAACCATATTATGCAGATATGATCGAGAGAACTACAAGTACTATACTCATGACTCTTATTATTATCAATCTAACTAATATTATTAGCCATATTATGCTTGTATGATCGGTAGAACGATAATTACTATACATATTACTCTTCTTATTATCAATCTAACTCATATTATTAGCCATATTATGCTTATATGATCGATAGAACGACAATTACTATACTCACAACTCTTATTATTATCAATCTAACTAATATTATTAGCCATATTATGCTTGTCCGATCGGTAGAACGATAATTACTATACTTATTACTCTTATTATTATCAATCTAACTCATATTATTAGCCATATTATGCTTATATGATCGATAGAACGACAATTACTATACTCATTACTCTTATTATTATCAATCTAACTCATACTATTAGCCATATTATGCTTATGTGATCGATAGAACGACAATTACTATACTTATTACTCTTATTATTATCAATCTAACTCATATCTTTAGCCATACTATGCTCATATGATCGATAGAACGACAATTACTATGCTCACTACTCTTATTATTATCAATCTAACTGATATTATTAGCCATATTACGCTTATGTGATCGATAGAACGACAATTACTATACTTATTGCTCTTATTATTATCAATCTAACTCATATTATTAGCCATATTATGCTTATATGATCGACAGAACGCCAATTACTGTACTCATTACTCTTATTGTTATCAATCTAACTCATATTATTAGCCATATTATGCTTATATGATCGATAGAACGACAATTACTATACTCACAACTCTTATTATTATCAATCTAACTAATATTATTAGCCATATTATGCTTATATGATCGATAGAACGACAATTACTATACTTATTACTCTTATTATTATCAATCTAACTCATATTATTAGCCATACTATGCTTATATGATCGATAGAACGACAATTACTATACTCACAACTCTTATTATTATCAATCTAACTAATATTATTAGCCACATTATGCTTATATGATCGATAGAACTACAATTACTATACTTATTACTCTTGTTATTATCAATCTAGCTCATATTATTAACCATATTATGCAGACATGATCGATAGAACTACAACTACTATACTCATTACTCTTATTATTATCAATTTAACTCATATTATTAGCCATATTATGCTTATGTGATCGATAGAACGACAATTGCTATACTTATTACTCCTATTATTATCAATCAAACTCATATTATTAGCCATACTATGGTTATATGATCGATGGAACGACAATTACTATGCTCACCACTCTTATTATTATCAATCTAACTCATATTATTAGCCATATTATGCTTATGTGATCGATAGAACGACAATTACTATACTTATTGCTCATATTATTATCAATCTAACTCATATTATTAGCCATTTTATGCTTATATGATCGGGAGAACGACAATTACTATACTTATTACACTCACTATTATCAATCTAACTCATATTATTAGCCACATTATGCTTATATGATCGACAGAACGACAATTACTATACTTATTACACTAACTATTATCAATCTAACTCATATTATTAGCCATATTATGCTTATATGATCGGTAGAACGATAATTACTATACTTATTTCTCTTATTATTATCAATCTAACTCATATTATTAGCCACATTATGCTTGTATGATCGGTGGAACGATAATTACTATACTTATTACTCTTATTATTATCAATCTAACTCATATTATTAGCCATATTATGCTTATATGACCGATCGAACTACAATTACTATACATATTACTCTTATTATTATCAATCTAGCTCATATTATTAACCATATTATGCAGATATGATCGAGAGAACTACAAGTACTATACTCATGACTCTTATTATTATCAATCTAACTCATATTATTAGCCACATTATGCTTGTATGATCGGTGGAACGATAATTACTATACTTATTACTCTTATTATTATCAATCTAACTCATATTATTAGCCATATTATGCTTATATGACCGATCGAACTACAATTACTATACATATTACTCTTATTATTATCAATCTAGCTCATATTATTAACCATATTATGCAGATATGATCGAGAGAACTACAAGTACTATACTCATGACTCTTATTATTATCAATCTAACTAATATTATTAGCCATATTATGCTTGTATGATCGGTAGAACGATAATTACTATACTTATTACTCTTATTATTATCAATCTAACTCATATTATTAGCCATATTATGCTTATATGATCGATAGAACGACAATTACTATACTCATTACTCTTATTATTATCAATCTAACTCATATTATTAGCCATATTATGCTTATAGGATCGATAGAACGACAATTACTATACTCACAACTCTTATTATTATCAATCTAACTAATATTATTAGCCACATTATGCTTATATGATCGATAGAACTACAATTACTATACTTATTACTCTTGTTATTATCAATCTAGCTCATATTATTAACCATATTATGCAGATATGATCGGGAGAACTACAAGTATTATACTCATGACTCTTATTATTATCAATCAAACTCATATTATTAGCCATACTATGCTTATATGAACGATGGAACGACAATTACTATGCTCACCACTCTTATTATTATCAATCTAACTCATATTATTAGCCATATTATGCTTATGTGATCGATAGAACGACAATTACTATACTTGTTGCTCATATTATTATCAATCTAACTCATATTATTAGCCATATTCTGCTCATATGATCGATAGGACGACAATTACTATACTCATTACTCTTATTGTTATCAATCTAACTCATATTATTAGCCATATTATGCTTATATGATCGACAGAACGACAATTACTATACTTAATACACTAGCTATTATCAATCTAACTCATATTATTAGCCATATTATGCTTATATGATCGATAGAACGACAATTACTATACTCATTACTCTTACTATTATCAATCTAACTCATATTATTAGCCATTTTATGCTTATATGATCGATAGAACGACAATTACTATACTCACAACTCTTATTATTATCAATCTAACTAATATTATTAGCCATATTATGCTTATGTGATCGATAGAACGACAATTACTATACTTATTACTCTTATTACTATCAATCTAACTCATATTATTAGCCATACTATGCTTATATGATCGATAGAACGACAATTACTATACTTTTTACTCTTATTATTATCAACCTAACTCATATTATTAGCCATATTATGCTTATATGATCGACAGAACGCCAATTACTATACTCATCACTCTTATTGTTATCAATCTAACTCATATTATTAGCCATATTATGCTTATATGATCAATAGAACGACAATTACTATACTTTTTACTCTTATTATTATCAATCTAACTCATATTATTAACCATATTATGCAGATATGATCGATAGAACTACAACTACTATACTCATTACTCTTATTATTATCAATCTAACTCATATTGTTAGCCATATTATGCTTATATGATTGATAGAACGACAATTACTATACTTATTACACTCATTGTTATCAATCTAACTCATATTATTAGCCATATAATGCTTATATGATCGGTAGAACGATAATTACTATACTTATTTCTCTTATTATTATCAATCTAACTCATATTATTAGCCACATTATGCTTGTATGATCGGTGGAACGATAATTACTATACTTATTACTCTTATTATTATCAATCTAACTCATATTATTAGCCATATTATGCTTATATGACCGATCGAACTACAATTACTATACATATTACTCTTATTATTATCAATCTAGCTCATATTATTAACCATATTATGCAGACATGATCGATAGAACTACAACTACTATACTCATTACTCTTATTATTATCAATCTAACTCATATTATTAGCCATATTATGCTTATGTGATCAATAGAACGACAATTACTATACTCATTACTCTTACTATTATCAATCTAACTCACATTATTAGCCATTTTATGCTTATATGATCGATAGAACGACAATTACTATACTCATAACTCTTATTATTATCAATCTAACTCATATTATTAGCCATATTATGCTTATGTGATCAATAGAACGACAATTACTATACTTTTTACTCTGATTATTATCAATCTAACTCATATTATTAGCCATACTATGCTTATATGATCGATAGAACGACAATTACTATACTTATTACTCTTATTATTATCAACCTAACTCATATTATTAGCCATATTATGCTTATATGATCGATAGAACGACAATTACTATACTCATTACTCTTACTATTATCAATCTAACTCATATTATTAGCCATTTTATGCTTATTTGATCGATAGAACGACAATTACTATACTCACAACTCTTATTATTATCAATCTAACTAATATTATTAGCCATATTATGCTTATGTGATCGATAGAACGACAATTACTATACTTATTACTCTTATTACTATCAATCTAACTCATATTATTAGCCATACTATGCTTATATGATCGATAGAACGACAATTACTATACTATTTACTCTTATTATTATCAACCTAACTCATATTATTAGCCATATTATGCTTATATGATTGATAGAACGACAATTACTATACTTATTACACTCATTGTTATCAATCTAACTCATATTATTAACCATATTATGCTTATATGATCGATAGAACGACAATTACTATACTTAATACACTAACTATTATCAATCTAACTCATATTATTAGCCATATTATGCTTATATGATCGATAGAACGACAATTACTATACTTTTTACTCTTATTATTATCAATCTAACTCATATTATTAGCCATATTATGCTTATATGATGGGTAGAACGATAATTACTATACTTACTACACTTATTATTATCAATCTAACTCAAATTATTAGCCACATTATGCTTATATGATCGATAGAACTACAATTACTATACTTATTACTCTTGTTATTATCAATCTAGCTCATATTATTAACCATATTATGCAGACATGATCGATAGAACTACAGCTACTATACTCATTACTCTTATTATTATCAATCAAACTCATATTATTAGCCATACTATGCTTATATGAACGATGGAACGACAATTACTATGCTCACCACTCTTATTATTATCAATCTAACTCATATTATTAGCCATATTATGCTTATGTGATCGATAGAACGACAATTACTATACTTGTTGCTCATATTATTATCAATCTAACTCATATTATTAGCCATATTATGCTTATATGATCGACAGAACGCCAATTACTATACTCATCACTCTTATTGTTATCAATCTAACTGATATTATTAGCCATATTATGCTTATATGATCAATAGAACGACAATTACTATACTTTTTACTCTTAATATTATCAATCTAACACATATTAATAATCATATTATGCTTATATGAGCAATAGAACTACAATTACTATACTTATTACACTCACTATTATCAATCTAACTCATATTATTAGCCATATTATGCTTATATTATCGACAGAACGACAATTACTATACTTATTACACTAACTATTATCAATCTAACTCATATTATTAGCCATATTATGCTTATATGATCGGTAGAACGATAATTACTATACCTATTTCTCTTATTATTATCAATCTAACTCATATTATTAGCCACATTATGCTTGTATGATCGGTGGAACGATAATTACTATATTTATTACTCTTATTATTATCAATCTAACTCATATTATTAGCCATATTATGCTTATATGACCGATCGAACTACAATTACTATACATATTACTCTTATTATTATCAATCTAGCTCATATTATTAACCATATTATGCAGATATGATCGAGAGAACTACAAGTACTATACTCATGACTCTTATTATTATCAATCTAACTAATATTATTAGCCATATTATGCTTGTATGATCGGTAGAACGATAATTACTATACATATTACTCTTCTTATTATCAATCTAACTCATATTATTAGCCATATTATGCTTATATGATCGATAGAACGACAATTACTATACTCACAACTCTTATTATTATCAATCTAACTAATATTATTAGCCATATTATGCTTGTCCGATCGGTAGAACGATAATTACTATACTTATTACTCTTATTATTATCAATCTAACTCATATTATTAGCCATATTATGCTTATATGATCGATAGAACGACAATTACTATACTCATTACTCTTATTATTATCAATCTAACTCATACTATTAGCCATATTATGCTTATGTGATCGATAGAACGACAATTACTATACTTATTACTCTTATTATTATCAATCTAACTCATATCTTTAGCCATACTATGCTCATATGATCGATAGAACGACAATTACTATGCTCACTACTCTTATTATTATCAATCTAACTGATATTATTAGCCATATTACGCTTATGTGATCGATAGAACGACAATTACTATACTTATTGCTCTTATTATTATCAATCTAACTCATATTATTAGCCATATTATGCTTATATGATCGACAGAACGCCAATTACTGTACTCATTACTCTTATTGTTATCAATCTAACTCATATTATTAGCCATATTATGCTTATATGATCGATAGAACGACAATTACTATACTCACAACTCTTATTATTATCAATCTAACTAATATTATTAGCCATATTATGCTTATATGATCGATAGAACGACAATTACTATACTTATTACTCTTATTATTATCAATCTAACTCATATTATTAGCCATACTATGCTTATATGATCGATAGAACGACAATTACTATACTCACAACTCTTATTATTATCAATCTAACTAATATTATTAGCCACATTATGCTTATATGATCGATAGAACTACAATTACTATACTTATTACTCTTGTTATTATCAATCTAGCTCATATTATTAACCATATTATGCAGACATGATCGATAGAACTACAACTACTATACTCATTACTCTTATTATTATCAATTTAACTCATATTATTAGCCATATTATGCTTATGTGATCGATAGAACGACAATTGCTATACTTATTACTCCTATTATTATCAATCAAACTCATATTATTAGCCATACTATGCTTATATGATCGATGGAACGACAATTACTATGCTCACCACTCTTATTATTATCAATCTAACTCATATTATTAGCCATATTATGCTTATGTGATCGATAGAACGACAATTACTATACTTATTGCTCATATTATTATCAATCTAACTCATATTATTAGCCATTTTATGCTTATATGATCGGGAGAACGACAATTACTATACTTATTACACTCACTATTATCAATCTAACTCATATTATTAGCCACATTATGCTTATATGATCGACAGAACGACAATTACTATACTTATTACACTAACTATTATCAATCTAACTCATATTATTAGCCATATTATGCTTATATGATCGGTAGAACGATAATTACTATACTTATTTCTCTTATTATTATCAATCTAACTCATATTATTAGCCACATTATGCTTGTATGATCGGTGGAACGATAATTACTATACTTATTACTCTTATTATTATCAATCTAACTCATATTATTAGCCATATTATGCTTATATGACCGATCGAACTACAATTACTATACATATTACTCTTATTATTATCAATCTAGCTCATATTATTAACCATATTATGCAGATATGATCGAGAGAACTACAAGTACTATACTCATGACTCTTATTATTATCAATCTAACTCATATTATTAGCCACATTATGCTTGTATGATCGGTGGAACGATAATTACTATACTTATTACTCTTATTGTTATCAATCTAACTCATATTATTAGCCATATTATGCTTATATGACCGATCGAACTACAATTACTATACATATTACTCTTATTATTATCAATCTAGCTCATATTATTAACCATATTATGCAGATATGATCGAGAGAACTACAAGTACTATACTCATGACTCTTATTATTATCAATCTAACTAATATTATTAGCCATATTATGCTTGTATGATCGGTAGAACGATAATTACTATACTTATTACTCTTATTATTATCAATCTAACTCATATTATTAGCCATATTATGCTTATATGATCGATAGAACGACAATTACTATACTCATTACTCTTATTATTATCAATCTAACTCATATTATTAGCCATATTATGCTTATAGGATCGATAGAACGACAATTACTATACTCACAACTCTTATTATTATCAATCTAACTAATATTATTAGCCACATTATGCTTATATGATCGATAGAACTACAATTACTATACTTATTACTCTTGTTATTATCAATCTAGCTCATATTATTAACCATATTATGCAGATATGATCGGGAGAACTACAAGTATTATACTCATGACTCTTATTATTATCAATCAAACTCATATTATTAGCCATACTATGCTTATATGAACGATGGAACGACAATTACTATGCTCACCACTCTTATTATTATCAATCTAACTCATATTATTAGCCATATTATGCTTATGTGATCGATAGAACGACAATTACTATACTTGTTGCTCATATTATTATCAATCTAACTCATATTATTAGCCATATTCTGCTCATATGATCGATAGGACGACAATTACTATACTCATTACTCTTATTGTTATCAATCTAACTCATATTATTAGCCATATTATGCTTATATGATCGACAGAACGACAATTACTATACTTAATACACTAGCTATTATCAATCTAACTCATATTATTAGCCATATTATGCTTATATGATCGATAGAACGACAATTACTATACTCATTACTCTTACTATTATCAATCTAACTCACATTATTAGCCATTTTATGCTTATATGATCGATAGAACGACAATTACTATACTCATAACTCTTATTATTATCAATCTAACTCATATTATTAGCCATATTATGCTTATGTGATCAATAGAACGACAATTACTATACTTTTTACTCTGATTATTATCAATCTAACTCATATTATTAGCCATACTATGCTTATATGATCGATAGAACGACAATTACTATACTTATTACTCTTATTATTATCAACCTAACTCATATTATTAGCCATATTATGCTTATATGATCGATAGAACGACAATTACTATACTCATTACTCTTACTATTATCAATCTAACTCATATTATTAGCCATTTTATGCTTATTTGATCGATAGAACGACAATTACTATACTCACAACTCTTATTATTATCAATCTAACTAATATTATTAGCCATATTATGCTTATGTGATCGATAGAAGGACAATTACTATACTTATTACTCTTATTACTATCAATCTAACTCATATTATTAGCCATACTATGCTTATATGATCGATAGAACGACAATTACTATACTATTTACTCTTATTATTATCAACCTAACTCATATTATTAGCCATATTATGCTTATATGATTGATAGGACGACAATTACTATACTTATTACACTCATTGTTATCAATCTAACTCATATTATTAACCATATTATGCTTATATGATCGATAGAACGACAATTACTATACTTAATACACTAACTATTATCAATCTAACTCATATTATTAGCCATATTATGCTTATATGATCGATAGAACGACAATTACTATACTTTTTACTCTTATTATTATCAATCTAACTCATATTATTAGCCATATTATGCTTATATGATGGGTAGAACGATAATTACTATACTTACTACACTTATTATTATCAATCTAACTCAAATTATTAGCCACATTATGCTTATATGATCGATAGAACTACAATTACTATACTTATTACTCTTGTTATTATCAATCTAGCTCATATTATTAACCATATTATGCAGACATGATCGATAGAACTACAGCTACTATACTCATTACTCTTATTATTATCAATCAAACTCATATTATTAGCCATACTATGCTTATATGAACGATGGAACGACAATTACTATGCTCACCACTCTTATTATTATCAATCTAACTCATATTATTAGCCATATTATGCTTATGTGATCGATAGAACGACAATTACTATACTTGTTGCTCATATTATTATCAATCTAACTCATATTATTAGCCATATTATGCTTATATGATCGACAGAACGCCAATTACTATACTCATCACTCTTATTGTTATCAATCTAACTGATATTATTAGCCATATTATGCTTATATGATCAATAGAACGACAATTACTATACTTTTTACTCTTAATATTATCAATCTAACACATATTAATAATCATATTATGCTTATATGAGCAATAGAACTACAATTACTATACTTATTACACTCACTATTATCAATCTAACTCATATTATTAGCCATATTATGCTTATATTATCGACAGAACGACAATTACTATACTTATTACACTAACTATTATCAATCTAACTCATATTATTAGCCATATTATGCTTATATGATCGGTAGAACGATAATTACTATACCTATTTCTCTTATTATTATCAATCTAACTCATATTATTAGCCACATTATGCTTGTATGATCGGTGGAACGATAATTACTATACTTATTACTCTTATTATTATCAATCTAACTCATATTATTAGCCATATTATGCTTATATGACCGATCGAACTACAATTACTATACATATTACTCTTATTATTATCAATCTAGCTCATATTATTAACCATATTATGCAGATATGATCGAGAGAACTACAAGTACTATACTCATGACTCTTATTATTATCAATCTAACTAATATTATTAGCCATATTATGCTTGTATGATCGGTAGAACGATAATTACTATACATATTACTCTTCTTATTATCAATCTAACTCATATTATTAGCCATATTATGCTTATATGATCGATAGAACGACAATTACTATACTCATTACTCTTATTATTATCAATCTAACTCATATTATTAGCCATATTATGCTTATGTGATCGATAGAACGACAATTACTATACTTATTACTCTTATTATTATCAATCTAACTCATATTATTAGCCATACTATGCTTATATGATCGATAGAACGACAATTACTATGCTCACTACTCTTATTATTATCAATCTAACTCATATTATTAGCCATATTACGCTTATGTGATCGATAGAACGACAATTACTATACTTATTGCTCTTATTATTATCAATCTAACTCATATTATTAGCCATATTATGCTTATATGATCGACAGAACGCCAATTACTATACTCATTACTCTTATTGTTATCAATCTAACTCATATTATTAGCCATATTATGCTTATATGATCGATAGAACGACAATTACTATACTCACAACTCTTATTATTATCAATCTAACTAATATTATTAGCCATATTATGCTTGTCCGATCGGTAGAACGATAATTACTATACTTATTACTCTTATTATTATCAATCTAACTCATATTATTAGCCATATTATGCTTATACGATCGATAGAACGACAATTACTATACTCATTACTCTTATTATTATCAATCTAACTCATACTATTAGCCATATTATGCTTATGTGATCGATAGAACGACAATTACTATACTTATTACTCTTATTATTATCAATCTAACTCATATCTTTAGCCATACTATGCTCATATGATCGATAGAACGACAATTACTATGCTCACTACTCTTATTATTATCAATCTAACTGATATTATTAGCCATATTACGCTTATGTGATCGATAGAACGACAATTACTATACTTATTGCTCTTATTATTATCAATCTAACTCATATTATTAGCCATATTATGCTTATATGATCGACAGAACGCCAATTACTGTACTCATTACTCTTATTGTTATCAATCTAACTCATATTATTAGCCATATTATGCTTATATGATCGATAGAACGACAATTACTATACTCACAACTCTTATTATTATCAATCTAACTAATATTATTAGCCATATTATGCTTATATGATCGATAGAACGACAATTACTATACTTATTACTCTTATTATTATCAATCTAACTCATATTATTAGCCATACTATGCTTATATGATCGATAGAACGACAATTACTATACTCACAACTCTTATTATTATCAATCTAACTAATATTATTAGCCACATTATGCTTATATGATCGATAGAACTACAATTACTATACTTATTACTCTTGTTATTATCAATCTAGCTCATATTATTAACCATATTATGCAGACATGATCGATAGAACTACAACTACTATACTCATTACTCTTATTATTATCAATTTAACTCATATTATTAGCCATATTATGCTTATGTGATCGATAGAACGACAATTGCTATACTTATTACTCCTATTATTATCAATCAAACTCATATTATTAGCCATACTATGCTTATATGATCGATGGAACGACAATTACTATGCTCACCACTCTTATTATTATCAATCTAACTCATATTATTAGCCATATTATGCTTATGTGATCGATAGAACGACAATTACTATACTTATTGCTCATATTATTATCAATCTAACTCATATTATTAGCCATTTTATGCTTATATGATCGGGAGAACGACAATTACTATACTTATTACACTCACTATTATCAATCTAACTCATATTATTAGCCACATTATGCTTATATGATCGACAGAACGACAATTACTATACTTATTACACTAACTATTATCAATCTAACTCATATTATTAGCCATATTATGCTTATATGATCGGTAGAACGATAATTACTATACTTATTTCTCTTATTATTATCAATCTAACTCATATTATTAGCCACATTATGCTTGTATGATCGGTGGAACGATAATTACTATACTTATTACTCTTATTATTATCAATCTAACTCATATTATTAGCCATATTATGCTTATATGACCGATCGAACTACAATTACTATACATATTACTCTTATTATTATCAATCTAGCTCATATTATTAACCATATTATGCAGATATGATCGAGAGAACTACAAGTACTATACTCATGACTCTTATTATTATCAATCTAACTAATATTATTAGCCATATTATGCTTGTATGATCGGTAGAACGATAATTACTATACTTATTACTCTTATTATTATCAATCTAACTCATATTATTAGCCATATTATGCTTATATGATCGATAGAACGACAATTACTATACTCATTACTCTTATTATTATCAATCTAACTCATATTATTAGCCATATTATGCTTATAGGATCGATAGAACGACAATTACTATACTCACAACTCTTATTATTATCAATCTAACTAATATTATTAGCCACATTATGCTTATATGATCGATAGAACTACAATTACTATACTTATTACTCTTGTTATTATCAATCTAGCTCATATTATTAACCATATTATGCAGATATGATCGGGAGAACTACAAGTATTATACTCATGACTCTTATTATTATCAATCAAACTCATATTATTAGCCATACTATGCTTATATGAACGATGGAACGACAATTACTATGCTCACCACTCTTATTATTATCAATCTAACTCATATTATTAGCCATATTATGCTTATGTGATCGATAGAACGACAATTACTATACTTGTTGCTCATATTATTATCAATCTAACTCATATTATTAGCCATATTCTGCTCATATGATCGATAGGACGACAATTACTATACTTTTTACTCTTATTATTATCAACCTAACTCATATTATTAGCCATATTATGCTTATATGATCGACAGAACGCCAATTACTATACTCATCACTCTTATTGTTATCAATCTAACTCATATTATTAGCCATATTATGCTTATATGATCAATAGAACGACAATTACTATACTTTTTACTCTTATTATTATCAATCTAACTCATATTATTAACCATATTATGCAGATATGATCGATAGAACTACAACTACTATACTCATTACTCTTATTATTATCAATCTAACTCATATTGTTAGCCATATTATGCTTATATGATTGATAGAACGACAATTACTATACTTATTACACTCATTGTTATCAATCTAACTCATATTATTAGCCATATAATGCTTATATGATCGGTAGAACGATAATTACTATACTTATTTCTCTTATTATTATCAATCTAACTCATATTATTAGCCACATTATGCTTGTATGATCGGTGGAACGATAATTACTATACTTATTACTCTTATTATTATCAATCTAACTCATATTATTAGCCATATTATGCTTATATGACCGATCGAACTACAATTACTATACATATTACTCTTATTATTATCAATCTAGCTCATATTATTAACCATATTATGCAGACATGATCGATAGAACTACAACTACTATACTCATTACTCTTATTATTATCAATCTAACTCATATTATTAGCCATATTATGCTTATGTGATCAATAGAACGACAATTACTATACTCATTACTCTTACTATTATCAATCTAACTCACATTATTAGCCATTTTATGCTTATATGATCGATAGAACGACAATTACTATACTCATAACTCTTATTATTATCAATCTAACTCATATTATTAGCCATATTATGCTTATGTGATCAATAGAACGACAATTACTATACTTTTTACTCTGATTATTATCAATCTAACTCATATTATTAGCCATACTATGCTTATATGATCGATAGAACGACAATTACTATACTTATTACTCTTATTATTATCAACCTAACTCATATTATTAGCCATATTATGCTTATATGATCGATAGAACGACAATTACTATACTCATTACTTACTATTATCAATCTAACACATATTATTAGCCATTTTATGCTTATTTGATCGATAGAACGACAATTACTATACTCACAACTCTTATTATTATCAATCTAACTAATATTATTAGCCATATTATGCTTATGTGATCGATAGAACGACAATTACTATACTTATTACTCCTATTATTATCAACCTAACTCATATTATTAGCCATATTATGCTTATATGATCGATAGAACGACAATTACTATACTCATTTCTCTTACTATTATCAATCTAACTCATATTATTAGCCATTTTATGCTTATATGATCGATAGAACGACAATTACTATACTCATTACTCTTACTATTATCAATCTAACTCATATTATTAGCCATTTTATGCTTATTTGATCGATAGAACGACATTTACTATACTCACAACTCTTATTATTATCAATCTAACTAATATTATTAGCCATATTATGCTTATGTGATCGATAGAACGACAATTACTATACTTATTACTCTTATTACTATCAATCTAACTCATATTATTAGCCATACTATGCTTATATGATCGATAGAACGACAATTACTATACTATTTACTCTTATTATTATCAACCCAACTCATATTATTAGCCATATTATGCTTATATGATTGATAGAACGACAATTACTATACTTATTACACTCATTGTTATCAATCTAACTCATATTATTAACCATATTATGCTTATATGATCGATAGAACGACAATTACTATACTTAATACACTAACTATTATCAATCTAACTCATATTATTAGCCATATTATGCTTATATGATCGATAGAACGACAATTACTATACTTTTTACTCTTATTATTATCAATCTAACTCATATTATTAGCCATATTATGCTTATATGATGGGTAGAACGATAATTACTATACTTACTGCACTTATTATTATCAATCTAACTCAAATTATTAGCCACATTATGCTTATATGATCGATAGAACTACAATTACTATACTTATTACTCTTGTTATTATCAATCTAGCTCATATTATTAACCATATTATGCAGACATGATCGATAGAACTACAGCTACTATACTCATTACTCTTATTATTATCAATCTAACTCATATTATTAGCCATACTATGCTTATATGATCGATAGAACTACAAGTACTATACTCATGACTCTTATTATTATCAATCTAACTAATATTATTAGCCATATTATGCTTGTATGATCGGTAGAACGATAATTACTATACTTATTACTCTTATTATTATCAATCTAACTCATATTATTAGCCATACTATGCTTATATGATCGATAGAACGACAATTACTATACTCACAACTCTTATTATTATCAATCTAACTAATATTATTAGCCACATTATGCTTATATGATCGATAGAACTACAATTACTATACTTATTACTCTTGTTATTATCAATCTAGCTCATATTATTAACCATATTATGCAGACATGATCGATAGAACTACAACTACTATACTCATTACTCTTATTATTATCAATTTAACTCATATTATTAGCCATATTATGCTTATGTGATCGATAGAACGACAATTGCTATACTTATTACTCCTATTATTATCAATCAAACTCATATTATTAGCCATACTATGCTTATATGATCGATGGAACGACAATTACTATGCTCACCACTCTTATTATTATCAATCTAACTCATATTATTAGCCATATTATGCTTATGTGATCGATAGAACGACAATTACTATACTTATTGCTCATATTATTATCAATCTAACTCATATTATTAGCCATTTTATGCTTATATGATCGGGAGAACGACAATTACTATACTTATTACACTCACTATTATCAATCTAACTCATATTATTAGCCACATTATGCTTATATGATCGACAGAACGACAATTACTATACTTATTACACTAACTATTATCAATCTAACTCATATTATTAGCCATATTATGCTTATATGATCGGTAGAACGATAATTACTATACTTATTTCTCTTATTATTATCAATCTAACTCATATTATTAGCCACATTATGCTTGTATGATCGGTGGAACGATAATTACTATACTTATTACTCTTATTATTATC
Source organism: Megachile rotundata (assembly GCF_050947335.1). Taxonomy (NCBI): domain Eukaryota; kingdom Metazoa; phylum Arthropoda; class Insecta; order Hymenoptera; family Megachilidae; genus Megachile; species Megachile rotundata. The sequence continues at coordinate 18,078 of NW_027474276.1, read as the reverse complement.
AATCTAACTCATATTATTAGCCATATTATGCTTATATGACCGATCGAACTACAATTACTATACATATTACTCTTATTATTATCAATCTAGCTCATATTATTAACCATATTATGCAGATATGATCGAGAGAACTACAAGTACTATACTCATGACTCTTATTATTATCAATCTAACTCATATTATTAGCCACATTATGCTTGTATGATCGGTGGAACGATAATTACTATACTTATTACTCTTATTATTATCAATCTAACTCATATTATTAGCCATATTATGCTTATATGACCGATCGAACTACAATTACTATACATATTACTCTTATTATTATCAATCTAGCTCATATTATTAACCATATTATGCAGATATGATCGAGAGAACTACAAGTACTATACTCATGACTCTTATTATTATCAATCTAACTAATATTATTAGCCATATTATGCTTGTATGATCGGTAGAACGATAATTACTATACTTATTACTCTTATTATTATCAATCTAACTCATATTATTAGCCATATTATGCTTATATGATCGATAGAACGACAATTACTATACTCATTACTCTTATTATTATCAATCTAACTCATATTATTAGCCATATTATGCTTATAGGATCGATAGAACGACAATTACTATACTCACAACTCTTATTATTATCAATCTAACTAATATTATTAGCCACATTATGCTTATATGATCGATAGAACTACAATTACTATACTTACTACTCTTGTTATTATCAATCTAGCTCATATTATTAACCATATTATGCAGATATGATCGGGAGAACTACAAGTATTATACTCATGACTCTTATTATTATCAATCAAACTCATATTATTAGCCATACTATGCTTATATGAACGATGGAACGACAATTACTATGCTCACCACTCTTATTATTATCAATCTAACTCATATTATTAGCCATATTATGCTTATGTGATCGATAGAACGACAATTACTATACTTGTTGCTCATATTATTATCAATCTAACTCATATTATTAGCCATATTCTGCTCATATGATCGATAGGACGACAATTACTATACTCATTACTCTTATTGTTATCAATCTAACTCATATTATTAGCCATATTATGCTTATATGATCGACAGAACGACAATTACTATACTTAATACACTAGCTATTATCAATCTAACTCATATTATTAGCCATATTATGCTTATATGATCGATAGAACGACAATTACTATACTCATTACTCTTACTATTATCAATCTAACTCATATTATTAGCCATTTTATGCTTATATGATCGATAGAACGACAATTACTATACTCACAACTCTTATTATTATCAATCTAACTAATATTATTAGCCATATTATGCTTATGTGATCGATAGAACGACAATTACTATACTTATTACTCTTATTACTATCAATCTAACTCATATTATTAGCCATACTATGCTTATATGATCGATAGAACGACAATTACTATACTTTTTACTCTTATTATTATCAACCTAACTCATATTATTAGCCATATTATGCTTATATGATCGACAGAACGCCAATTACTATACTCATCACTCTTATTGTTATCAATCTAACTCATATTATTAGCCATATTATGCTTATATGATCAATAGAACGACAATTACTATACTTTTTACTCTTATTATTATCAATCTAACTCATATTATTAACCATATTATGCAGATATGATCGATAGAACTACAACTACTATACTCATTACTCTTATTATTATCAATCTAACTCATATTGTTAGCCATATTATGCTTATATGATTGATAGAACGACAATTACTATACTTATTACACTCATTGTTATCAATCTAACTCATATTATTAGCCATATAATGCTTATATGATCGGTAGAACGATAATTACTATACTTATTTCTCTTATTATTATCAATCTAACTCATATTATTAGCCACATTATGCTTGTATGATCGGTGGAACGATAATTACTATACTTATTACTCTTATTATTATCAATCTAACTCATATTATTAGCCATATTATGCTTATATGACCGATCGAACTACAATTACTATACATATTACTCTTATTATTATCAATCTAGCTCATATTATTAACCATATTATGCAGACATGATCGATAGAACTACAACTACTATACTCATTACTCTTATTATTATCAATCTAACTCATATTATTAGCCATATTATGCTTATGTGATCAATAGAACGACAATTACTATACTCATTACTCTTACTATTATCAATCTAACTCACATTATTAGCCATTTTATGCTTATATGATCGATAGAACGACAATTACTATACTCATAACTCTTATTATTATCAATCTAACTCATATTATTAGCCATATTATGCTTATGTGATCAATAGAACGACAATTACTATACTTTTTACTCTGATTATTATCAATCTAACTCATATTATTAGCCATACTATGCTTATATGATCGATAGAACGACAATTACTATACTTATTACTCTTATTATTATCAACCTAACTCATATTATTAGCCATATTATGCTTATATGATCGATAGAACGACAATTACTATACTCATTACTCTTACTATTATCAATCTAACTCATATTATTAGCCATTTTATGCTTATTTGATCGATAGAACGACAATTACTATACTCACAACTCTTATTATTATCAATCTAACTAATATTATTAGCCATATTATGCTTATGTGATCGATAGAACGACAATTACTATACTTATTACTCTTATTACTATCAATCTAACTCATATTATTAGCCATACTATGCTTATATGATCGATAGAACGACAATTACTATACTATTTACTCTTATTATTATCAACCTAACTCATATTATTAGCCATATTATGCTTATATGATTGATAGGACGACAATTACTATACTTATTACACTCATTGTTATCAATCTAACTCATATTATTAACCATATTATGCTTATATGATCGATAGAACGACAATTACTATACTTAATACACTAACTATTATCAATCTAACTCATATTATTAGCCATATTATGCTTATATGATCGATAGAACGACAATTACTATACTTTTTACTCTTATTATTATCAATCTAACTCATATTATTAGCCATATTATGCTTATATGATGGGTAGAACGATAATTACTATACTTACTACACTTATTATTATCAATCTAACTCAAATTATTAGCCACATTATGCTTATATGATCGATAGAACTACAATTACTATACTTATTACTCTTGTTATTATCAATCTAGCTCATATTATTAACCATATTATGCAGACATGATCGATAGAACTACAGCTACTATACTCATTACTCTTATTATTATCAATCAAACTCATATTATTAGCCATACTATGCTTATATGAACGATGGAACGACAATTACTATGCTCACCACTCTTATTATTATCAATCTAACTCATATTATTAGCCATATTATGCTTATGTGATCGATAGAACGACAATTACTATACTTGTTGCTCATATTATTATCAATCTAACTCATATTATTAGCCATATTATGCTTATATGATCGACAGAACGCCAATTACTATACTCATCACTCTTATTGTTATCAATCTAACTGATATTATTAGCCATATTATGCTTATATGATCAATAGAACGACAATTACTATACTTTTTACTCTTAATATTATCAATCTAACACATATTAATAATCATATTATGCTTATATGAGCAATAGAACTACAATTACTATACTTATTACACTCACTATTATCAATCTAACTCATATTATTAGCCATATTATGCTTATATTATCGACAGAACGACAATTACTATACTTATTACACTAACTATTATCAATCTAACTCATATTATTAGCCATATTATGCTTATATGATCGGTAGAACGATAATTACTATACCTATTTCTCTTATTATTATCAATCTAACTCATATTATTAGCCACATTATGCTTGTATGATCGGTGGAACGATAATTACTATACTTATTACTCTTATTATTATCAATCTAACTCATATTATTAGCCATATTATGCTTATATGACCGATCGAACTACAATTACTATACATATTACTCTTATTATTATCAATCTAGCTCATATTATTAACCATATTATGCAGATATGATCGAGAGAACTACAAGTACTATACTCATGACTCTTATTATTATCAATCTAACTAATATTATTAGCCATATTATGCTTGTATGAACGGTAGAACGATAATTACTATACATATTACTCTTCTTATTATCAATCTAACTCATATTATTAGCCATATTATGCTTATATGATCGATAGAACGACAATTACTATACTCATTACTCTTATTATTATCAATCTAACTCATATTATTAGCCATATTATGCTTATGTGATCGATAGAACGACAATTACTATACTTATTACTCTTATTATTATCAATCTAACTCATATTATTAGCCATACTATGCTTATATGATCGATAGAACGACAATTACTATGCTCACTACTCTTATTATTATCAATCTAACTCATATTATTAGCCATATTACGCCTATGTGATCGATAGAACGACAATTACTATACTTATTGCTCTTATTATTATCAATCTAACTCATATTATTAGCCATATTATGCTTATATGATCGACAGAACGCCAATTACTATACTCATTACTCTTATTGTTATCAATCTAACTCATATTATTAGCCATATTATGCTTATATGATCGATAGAACGACAATTACTATACTCACAACTCTTATTATTATCAATCTAACTAATATTATTAGCCATATTATGCTTGTCCGATCGGTAGAACGATAATTACTATACTTATTACTCTTATTATTATCAATCTAACTCATATTATTAGCCATATTATGCTTATACGATCGATAGAACGACAATTACTATACTCATTACTCTTATTATTATCAATCTAACTCATACTATTAGCCATATTATGCTTATGTGATCGATAGAACGACAATTACTATACTTATTACTCTTATTATTATCAATCTAACTCATATCTTTAGCCATACTATGCTCATATGATCGATAGAACGACAATTACTATGCTCACTACTCTTATTATTATCAATCTAACTGATATTATTAGCCATATTACGCTTATGTGATCGATAGAACGACAATTACTATACTTATTGCTCTTATTATTATCAATCTAACTCATATTATTAGCCATATTATGCTTATATGATCGACAGAACGCCAATTACTGTACTCATTACTCTTATTGTTATCAATCTAACTCATATTATTAGCCATATTATGCTTATATGATCGATAGAACGACAATTACTATACTCACAACTCTTATTATTATCAATCTAACTAATATTATTAGCCATATTATGCTTATATGATCGATAGAACGACAATTACTATACTTATTACTCTTATTATTATCAATCTAACTCATATTATTAGCCATACTATGCTTATATGATCGATAGAACGACAATTACTATACTCACAACTCTTATTATTATCAATCTAACTAATATTATTAGCCACATTATGCTTATATGATCGATAGAACTACAATTACTATACTTATTACTCTTGTTATTATCAATCTAGCTCATATTATTAACCATATTATGCAGACATGATCGATAGAACTACAACTACTATACTCATTACTCTTATTATTATCAATTTAACTCATATTATTAGCCATATTATGCTTATGTGATCGATAGAACGACAATTGCTATACTTATTACTCCTATTATTATCAATCAAACTCATATTATTAGCCATACTATGCTTATATGATCGATGGAACGACAATTACTATGCTCACCACTCTTATTATTATCAATCTAACTCATATTATTAGCCATATTATGCTTATGTGATCGATAGAACGACAATTACTATACTTATTGCTCATATTATTATCAATCTAACTCATATTATTAGCCATTTTATGCTTATATGATCGGGAGAACGACAATTACTATACTTATTACACTCACTATTATCAATCTAACTCATATTATTAGCCACATTATGCTTATATGATCGACAGAACGACAATTACTATACTTATTACACTAACTATTATCAATCTAACTCATATTATTAGCCATATTATGCTTATATGATCGGTAGAACGATAATTACTATACTTATTTCTCTTATTATTATCAATCTAACTCATATTATTAGCCACATTATGCTTGTATGATCGGTGGAACGATAATTACTATACTTATTACTCTTATTATTATCAATCTAACTCATATTATTAGCCATATTATGCTTATATGACCGATCGAACTACAATTACTATACATATTACTCTTATTATTATCAATCTAGCTCATATTATTAACCATATTATGCAGATATGATCGAGAGAACTACAAGTACTATACTCATGACTCTTATTATTATCAATCTAACTAATATTATTAGCCATATTATGCTTGTATGATCGGTAGAACGATAATTACTATACTTATTACTCTTATTATTATCAATCTAACTCATATTATTAGCCATATTATGCTTATATGATCGATAGAACGACAATTACTATACTCATTACTCTTATTATTATCAATCTAACTCATATTATTAGCCATATTATGCTTATAGGATCGATAGAACGACAATTACTATACTCACATCTCTTATTATTATCAATCTAACTAATATTATTAGCCACATTATGCTTATATGATCGATAGAACTACAATTACTATACTTATTACTCTTGTTATTATCAATCTAGCTCATATTATTAACCATATTATGCAGATATGATCGGGAGAACTACAAGTATTATACTCATGACTCTTATTATTATCAATCAAACTCATATTATTAGCCATACTATGCTTATATGAACGATGGAACGACAATTACTATGCTCACCACTCTTATTATTATCAATCTAACTCATATTATTAGCCATATTATGCTTATGTGATCGATAGAACGACAATTACTATACTTGTTGCTCATATTATTATCAATCTAACTCATATTATTAGCCATATTCTGCTCATATGATCGATAGGACGACAATTACTATACTCATTACTCTTATTGTTATCAATCTAACTCATATTATTAGCCATATTATGCTTATATGATCGACAGAACGACAATTACTATACTTATTACTCTTATTACTATCAATCTAACTCATATTATTAGCCATACTATGCTTATATGATCGATAGAACGACAATTACTATACTTTTTACTCTTATTATTATCAACCTAACTCATATTATTAGCCATATTATGCTTATATGATCGACAGAACGCCAATTACTATACTCATCACTCTTATTGTTATCAATCTAACTCATATTATTAGCCATATTATGCTTATATGATCAATAGAACGACAATTACTATACTCATTACTCTTATTATTATCAATCTAACTCATATTATTAGCCATATTATGCTTATGTGATCGATAGAACGACAATTACTATACTTATTACTCTTATTATTATCAATCTAACTCATATTATTAGCCATACTATGCTTATATGATCGATGGAACGACAATTACTATGCTCACTACTCTTATTATTATCAATCTAACTCATATTATTAGCCATATTATGCTTATGTGATCGATAGAACGACAATTACTATACTTATTGCTCATATTATTATCAATCTAACTCATATTATTAGCCATATTCTGCTTATATGATCGATAGGACGACAATTATTATACTCATTACTCTTATTGTTATCAATCTAACTCATATTATTAGCCATATTATGCTTATGTGATCGATAGAACGACAATTACTATACTTATTGTTCTTATTATTATCAATCTAACTCATATTATTAGCCATATTATGCTTATATGATCGACAGAACGCCAATTACTATACTCATCACTCTTATTGTTATCAATCTAACTCATATTATTAGCCATATTATGCTTATATGATCAATAGAACGACAATTACTATACTTTTTACTCTTATTATTATCAATCTAACTCATATTATTAACCATATTATGCAGATATGATCGATAGAACTACAACTACTATACTCATTACTCTTATTATTATCAATCTAACTCATATTGTTAGCCATATTATGCTTATATGATTGATAGAACGACAATTACTATACTTATTACACTCATTGTTATCAATCTAACTCATATTATTAGCCATATAATGCTTATATGATCGGTAGAACGATAATTACTATACTTATTTCTCTTATTATTATCAATCTAACTCATATTATTAGCCACATTATGCTTGTATCATCGGTGGAACGATAATTACTATACTTATTACTCTTATTATTATCAATCTAACTCATATTATTAGCCATATTATGCTTATATGACCGATCGAACTACAATTACCATACATATTACTCTTATTATTATCAATCTAGCTCATATTATTAACCATATTATGCAGACATGATCGATAGAACTACAACTACTATACTCATTACTCTTATTATTATCAATCTAACTCATATTATTAGCCATATTATGCTTATGTGATCAATAGAACGACAATTACTATACTCATTACTCTTACTATTATCAATCTAACTCATATTATTAGCCATTTTATGCTTATATGATCGATAGAACGACAATTACTATACTCATGACTCTTATTATTATCAATCTAACTCATATTATTAGCCATATTATGCTTATGTGATCAATAGAACGACAATTACTATACTTTTTACTCTGATTATTATCAATCTAACTCATATTATTAGCCATACTATGCTTATATGATCGATAGAACGACAATTACTATACTTATTACTCTTATTATTATCAACCTAACTCATATTATTAGCCATATTATGCTTATATGATCGATAGAACGACAATTACTATACTCATTACTCTTACTATTATCAATCTAACTCATATTATTAGCCATTTTATGCTTATATGATCGATAGAACGACAATTACTATACTCACAACTCTTATTATTATCAATCTAACTAATATTATTAGCCATATTATGCTTACGTGATCGATAGAACGACAATTACTATACTTATTACTCTTATTACTATCAATCTAACTCATATTATTAGCCATACTATGCTTATATGATCGATAGAACGACAATTACTATACTATTTACTCTTATTATTATCAACCTAACTCATATTATTAGCCATATTATGCTTATATGATTGATAGAACGACAATTACTATACTTATTACACTCATTGTTATCAATCTAACTCATATTATTAACCATATTATGCTTATATGATCGATAGAACGACAATTACTATACTTAATACACTAACTATTATCAATCTAACTCATATTATTAGCCATATTATGCTTATATGATCGATAGAACGACAATTACTATACTTTTTACTCTTATTATTATCAATCTAACTCATATTATTAGCCATATTATGCTTATATGATCGGTAGAACGATAATTACTATACTTATTACACTTATTATTATCAATCTAACTCAAATTATTAGCCACATTATGCTTATATGATCGATAGAACTACAATTACTATACTTATTACTCTTGTTATTATCAATCTAGCTCATATTATTAACCATATTATGCAGACATGATCGATAGAACTACAGCTACTATACTCATTACTCTTATTATTATCAATCTAACTCATATTATTAGCCATACTATGCTTATATGATCGATAGAACTACAAGTACTATACTCATGACTCTTATTATTATCAATCTAACTAATATTATTAGCCATATTATGCTTGTATGATCGGTAGAACGATAATTACTATACTTATTACTCTTATTATTATCAATCTAACTCATATTATTAGCCATATTATGCTTGTATGATCGGTAGAACGATAATTACTATACTTATTACTCTTATTGTTATCAATCTAACTCATATTATTAGCCATATTATGCTTATGTGATCGATAGAACGACAATTACTATACTTATTGTTCTTATTATTATCAATCTAACTCATATTATTAGCCATATTATGCTTATATGATCGACAGAACGCCAATTACTATACTCATCACTCTTATTGTTATCAATCTAACTCATATTATTAGCCATATTATGCTTATATGATCAATAGAACGACAATTACTATACTTTTTACTCTTATTATTATCAATCTAACTCATATTATTAACCATATTATGCAGATATGATCGATAGAACTACAACTACTATACTCATTACTCTTATTATTATCAATCTAACTCATATTGTTAGCCATATTATGCTTATATGATTGATAGAACGACAATTACTATACTTATTACACTCATTGTTATCAATCTAACTCATATTATTAGCCATATAATGCTTATATGATCGGTAGAACGATAATTACTATACTTATTTCTCTTATTATTATCAATCTAACTCATATTATTAGCCACATTATGCTTGTATGATCGGTGGAACGATAATTACTATACTTATTACTCTTATTATTATCAATCTAACTCATATTATTAGCCATATTATGCTTATATGATCGATAGAACGACAATTACTATACTCATTACTCTTATTATTATCAATCTAACTCATATTATTAGCCATATTATGCTTATGTGATCGATAGAACGACAATTACTATACTTATTACTCCTATTATTATCAACCTAACTCATATTATTAGCCATATTATGCTTATATGATCGATAGAACGACAATTACTATACTCATTTCTCTTACTATTATCAATCTAACTCATATTATTAGCCATTTTATGCTTATATGATCGATAGAACGACAATTACTATACTCACAACTCTTATTATTATCAATCTAACTCATATTATTAGCCATATTATGCTTATGTGATCGATAGGACGACAATTACTATACTCATTACTCTTATTGTTATCAATCTAACTCATATTATTAGCCATATTATGCTTATGTGATCGATAGAACGACAATTACTATACTTATTGTTCTTATTATTATCAATCTAACTCATATTATTAGCCATATTATGCTTATATGATCGACAGAACGCCAATTACTATACTCATCACTCTTATTGTTATCAATCTAACTCATATTATTAGCCATATTATGCTTATATGATCAATAGAACGACAATTACTATACTTTTTACTCTTATTATTATCAATCTAACTCATATTATTAACCATATTATGCAGATATGATCGATAGAACTACAACTACTATACTCATTACTCTTATTATTATCAATCTAACTCATATTGTTAGCCATATTATGCTTATATGATTGATAGAACGTCAATTACTATACTTATTACACTCATTGTTATCAATCTAACTCATATTATTAGCCATATAATGCTTATATGATCGGTAGAACGATAATTACTATACTTATTTCTCTTATTATTATCAATCTAACTCATATTATTAGCCACATTATGCTTGTATGATCGGTGGAACGATAATTACTATACTTATTACTCTTATTATTATCAATCTAACTCATATTATTAGCCATATTATGCTTATATGACCGATCGAACTACAATTACTATACATATTACTCTTATTATTATCAATCTAGCTCATATTATTAACCATATTATGCAGACATGATCGATAGAACTACAACTACTATACTCATTACTCTTATTATTATCAATCTAACTCATATTATTAGCCATATTATGCTTATGTGATCAATAGAACGACAATTACTATACTTTTTACTCTGATTATTATCAATCTAACTCATATTATTAGCCATACTATGCTTATATGATCGATAGAACGACAATTACTATACTTATTACTCTTATTATTATCAACCTAACTCATATTATTAGCCATATTATGCTTATATGATCGATAGAACGACAATTACTATACTCATTACTCTTACTATTATCAATCTAACTCATATTATTAGCCATTTTATGCTTATATGATCGATAGAACGACAATTACTATACTCACAACTCTTATTATTATCAATCTAACTAATATTATTAGCCATATTATGCTTACGTGATCGATAGAACGACAATTACTATACTTATTACTCTTATTACTATCAATCTAACTCATATTATTAGCCATACTATGCTTATATGATCGATAGAACGACAATTACTATACTATTTACTCTTATTATTATCAACCTAACTCATATTATTAGCCATATTATGCTTATATGATTGATAGAACGACAATTACTATACTTATTACACTCATTGTTATCAATCTAACTCATATTATTAACCATATTATGCTTATATGATCGATAGAACGACAATTACTATACTTAATACACTAACTATTATCAATCTAACTCATATTATTAGCCATATTATGCTTATATGATCGATAGAACGACAATTACTATACTTTTTACTCTTATTATTATCAATCTAACTCATATTATTAGCCATATTATGCTTATATGATCGGTAGAACGATAATTACTATACTTATTACACTTATTATTATCAATCTAACTCAAATTATTAGCCACATTATGCTTATATGATCGATAGAACTACAATTACTATACTTATTACTCTTGTTATTATCAATCTAGCTCATATTATTAACCATATTATGCAGACATGATCGATAGAACTACAGCTACTATACTCATTACTCTTATTATTATCAATCTAACTCATATTATTAGCCATACTATGCTTATATGATCGATAGAACTACAAGTACTATACTCATGACTCTTATTATTATCAATCTAACTAATATTATTAGCCATATTATGCTTGTATGATCGGTAGAACGATAATTACTATACTTATTACTCTTATTATTATCAATCTAACTCATATTATTAGCCATATTATGCTTGTATGATCGGTAGAACGATAATTACTATACTTATTACTCTTATTGTTATCAATCTAACTCATATTATTAGCCATATTATGCTTATGTGATCGATAGAACGACAATTACTATACTTATTGTTCTTATTATTATCAATCTAACTCATATTATTAGCCATATTATGCTTATATGATCGACAGAACGCCAATTACTATACTCATCACTCTTATTGTTATCAATCTAACTCATATTATTAGCCATATTATGCTTATATGATCAATAGAACGACAATTACTATACTTTTTACTCTTATTATTATCAATCTAACTCATATTATTAACCATATTATGCAGATATGATCGATAGAACTACAACTACTATACTCATTACTCTTATTATTATCAATCTAACTCATATTGTTAGCCATATTATGCTTATATGATTGATAGAACGACAATTACTATACTTATTACACTCATTGTTATCAATCTAACTCATATTATTAGCCATATAATGCTTATATGATCGGTAGAACGATAATTACTATACTTATTTCTCTTATTATTATCAATCTAACTCATATTATTAGCCACATTATGCTTGTATGATCGGTGGAACGATAATTACTATACTTATTACTCTTATTATTATCAATCTAACTCATATTATTAGCCATATTATGCTTATATGATCGATAGAACGACAATTACTATACTCATTACTCTTATTATTATCAATCTAACTCATATTATTAGCCATATTATGCTTATGTGATCGATAGAACGACAATTACTATACTTATTACTCCTATTATTATCAACCTAACTCATATTATTAGCCATATTATGCTTATATGATCGATAGAACGACAATTACTATACTCATTTCTCTTACTATTATCAATCTAACTCATATTATTAGCCATTTTATGCTTATATGATCGATAGAACGACAATTACTATACTCACAACTCTTATTATTATCAATCTAACTCATATTATTAGCCATATTATGCTTATGTGATCGATAGGACGACAATTACTATACTCATTACTCTTATTGTTATCAATCTAACTCATATTATTAGCCATATTATGCTTATGTGATCGATAGAACGACAATTACTATACTTATTGTTCTTATTATTATCAATCTAACTCATATTATTAGCCATATTATGCTTATATGATCGACAGAACGCCAATTACTATACTCATCACTCTTATTGTTATCAATCTAACTCATATTATTAGCCATATTATGCTTATATGATCAATAGAACGACAATTACTATACTTTTTACTCTTATTATTATCAATCTAACTCATATTATTAACCATATTATGCAGATATGATCGATAGAACTACAACTACTATACTCATTACTCTTATTATTATCAATCTAACTCATATTGTTAGCCATATTATGCTTATATGATTGATAGAACGTCAATTACTATACTTATTACACTCATTGTTATCAATCTAACTCATATTATTAGCCATATAATGCTTATATGATCGGTAGAACGATAATTACTATACTTATTTCTCTTATTATTATCAATCTAACTCATATTATTAGCCACATTATGCTTGTATGATCGGTGGAACGATAATTACTATACTTATTACTCTTATTATTATCAATCTAACTCATATTATTAGCCATATTATGCTTATATGACCGATCGAACTACAATTACTATACATATTACTCTTATTATTATCAATCTAGCTCATATTATTAACCATATTATGCAGACATGATCGATAGAACTACAACTACTATACTCATTACTCTTATTATTATCAATCTAACTCATATTATTAGCCATATTATGCTTATGTGATCAATAGAACGACAATTACTATACTTTTTACTCTGATTATTATCAATCTAACTCATATTATTAGCCATACTATGCTTATATGATCGATAGAACGACAATTACTATACTTATTACTCTTATTATTATCAACCTAACTCATATTATTAGCCATATTATGCTTATATGATCGATAGAACGACAATTACTATACTCATTACTCTTACTATTATCAATCTAACTCATATTATTAGCCATTTTATGCTTATTTGATCGATAGAACGACATTTACTATACTCACAACTCTTATTATTATCAATCTAACTAATATTATTAGCCATATTATGCTTATGTGATCGATAGAACGACAATTACTATACTTATTACTCTTATTACTATCAATCTAACTCATATTATTAGCCATACTATGCTTATATGATCGATAGAACGACAATTACTATACTATTTACTCTTATTATTATCAACCCAACTCATATTATTAGCCATATTATGCTTATATGATTGATAGAACGACAATTACTATACTTATTACACTCATTGTTATCAATCTAACTCATATTATTAACCATATTATGCTTATATGATCGATAGAACGACAATTACTATACTTAATACACTAACTATTATCAATCTAACTCATATTATTAGCCATATTATGCTTATATGATCGATAGAACGACAATTACTATACTTTTTACTCTTATTATTATCAATCTAACTCATATTATTAGCCATATTATGCTTATATGATGGGTAGAACGATAATTACTATACTTACTGCACTTATTATTATCAATCTAACTCAAATTATTAGCCACATTATGCTTATATGATCGATAGAACTACAATTACTATACTTATTACTCTTGTTATTATCAATCTAGCTCATATTATTAACCATATTATGCAGACATGATCGATAGAACTACAGCTACTATACTCATTACTCTTATTATTATCAATCTAACTCATATTATTAGCCATACTATGCTTATATGATCGATAGAACTACAAGTACTATACTCATGACTCTTATTATTATCAATCTAACTAATATTATTAGCCATATTATGCTTGTATGATCGGTAGAACGATAATTACTATACTTATTACTCTTATTATTATCAATCTAACTCATATTATTAGCCATACTATGCTTATATGATCGATAGAACGACAATTACTATACTCACAACTCTTATTATTATCAATCTAACTAATATTATTAGCCACATTATGCTTATATGATCGATAGAACTACAATTACTATACTTATTACTCTTGTTATTATCAATCTAGCTCATATTATTAACCATATTATGCAGACATGATCGATAGAACTACAACTACTATACTCATTACTCTTATTATTATCAATTTAACTCATATTATTAGCCATATTATGCTTATGTGATCGATAGAACGACAATTACTATACTTATTGCTCATATTATTATCAATCTAACTCATATTATTAGCCATTTTATGCTTATATGATCGGGAGAACGACAATTACTATACTTATTACACTCACTATTATCAATCTAACTCATATTATTAGCCACATTATGCTTATATGATCGACAGAACGACAATTACTATACTTATTACACTAACTATTATCAATCTAACTCATATTATTAGCCATATTATGCTTATATGATCGGTAGAACGATAATTACTATACTTATTTCTCTTATTATTATCAATCTAACTCATATTATTAGCCACATTATGCTTGTATGATCGGTGGAACGATAATTACTATACTTATTACTCTTATTATTATCAATCTAACTCATATTATTAGCCATATTATGCTTATATGACCGATCGAACTACAATTACTATACATATTACTCTTATTATTATCAATCTAGCTCATATTATTAACCATATTATGCAGATATGATCGAGAGAACTACAAGTACTATACTCATGACTCTTATTATTATCAATCTAACTCATATTATTAGCCACATTATGCTTATATGATCGATAGAACTACAATTACTATACTTATTACTCTTGTTATTATCAATCTAGCTCATATTATTAACCATATTATGCAGACATGATCGATAGAACTACAACTACTATACTCATTACTCTTATTATTATCAATTTAACTCATATTATTAGCCATATTATGCTTATGTGATCGATAGAACGACAATTACTATACTTATTGCTCATATTATTATCAATCTAACTCATATTATTAGCCATTTTATGCTTATATGATCGGGAGAACGACAATTACTATACTTATTACACTCACTATTATCAATCTAACTCATATTATTAGCCACATTATGCTTATATGATCGACAGAACGACAATTACTATACTTATTACACTAACTATTATCAATCTAACTCATATTATTAGCCATATTATGCTTATATGATCGGTAGAACGATAATTACTATACTTATTTCTCTTATTATTATCAATCTAACTCATATTATTAGCCACATTATGCTTGTATGATCGGTGGAACGATAATTACTATACTTATTACTCTTATTATTATCAATCTAACTCATATTATTAGCCATATTATGCTTATATGACCGATCGAACTACAATTACTATACATATTACTCTTATTATTATCAATCTAGCTCATATTATTAACCATATTATGCAGATATGATCGAGAGAACTACAAGTACTATACTCATGACTCTTATTATTATCAATCTAACTCATATTATTAGCCACATTATGCTTGTATGATCGGTGGAACGATAATTACTATACTTATTACTCTTATTATTATCAATCTAACTCATATTATTAGCCATATTATGCTTATATGACCGATCGAACTACAATTACTATACATATTACTCTTATTATTATCAATCTAGCTCATATTATTAACCATATTATGCAGATATGATCGAGAGAACTACAAGTACTATACTCATGACTCTTATTATTATCAATCTAACTAATATTATTAGCCATATTATGCTTGTATGATCGGTAGAACGATAATTACTATACTTATTACTCTTATTATTATCAATCTAACTCATATTATTAGCCATATTATGCTTATATGATCGATAGAACGACAATTACTATACTCATTACTCTTATTATTATCAATCTAACTCATATTATTAGCCATATTATGCTTATAGGATCGATAGAACGACAATTACTATACTCACAACTCTTATTATTATCAATCTAACTAATATTATTAGCCACATTATGCTTATATGATCGATAGAACTACAATTACTATACTTATTACTCTTGTTATTATCAATCTAGCTCATATTATTAACCATATTATGCAGATATGATCGGGAGAACTACAAGTATTATACTCATGACTCTTATTATTATCAATCAAACTCATATTATTAGCCATACTATGCTTATATGAACGATGGAACGACAATTACTATGCTCAC